>NW_024752138.1:0-5000 GCF_018991925.1 Homarus americanus
AGGGAGTGGTGAGGGGGGTTTTTTTTTCTCTCTCTCTCTCTCTTTCTCTCTCTCTCTCTCTCTCTCTCTCTCTTCTCAAGGCTTTGTTTGCTAAAGTTTCCATCCTTTTATAGTGCTGAATTTTATGGTGGTGGCTCATTGCTTGAATTGTTCTGGCTTGTCCTCTCTGCACAGTGCCAGTGTATCCTTTGTTGCATCCTACAGTGTAGTGCTATCCTCTATCACCCAGTGCCATCTTCCTCTCGGTTCTCTGCATCCCCTAGTGCCATCCTCTGTTTACGGTGCCTATTTTCCCTCTCCTGTACACATCTTTCCTTCACTCCCACAGGTCAGCGGATGAGATTAAGTTGTGTGGAATCACCGGAGAGAGGAGAGAGAGAGAGAGAGAGGGCAGGACAGAGGATTGCTGTCTTGTGGTGTTAGGGCCAGGGAACCTCTCTCTCTCTTTCTCTCTCTCTATCTCCTCTCTCTCTCTCTCTCTGCTCTCTCTCTCTCTCATGCTTCACAAGCTGTCCCTCCTTGCCTTCTAAGCCAAATCTCTTGTCTGCTGGATTATTTCTGGTGGTTGTTACGTGTCCTGGGTGTCTTGTCTGTCTGTCTGTTAAACGTGAAATTCTCTTTAGAATTACATATCTGCTCTTGTTGTTTGCACTTTCTATATAACTATTAACACACCATCACCATCATTTTTCTTAATGTTTAATCTATATCCATCAACATTAAAACATTTTCTCTAAAACATTTTCCTCTACAGAGCTTAATACATAATGAAACAATTGATGTAGATTAGGCATTTCTTCATAGCATTTATTGGAGTTATAAGATAATTGATTGACTACAGTTATTTATTATATTATTATTATTATTTTATTATTTAATACTGGGGATTATTTAATTGTATTATTGATAGTAAATGACATATTGTGTGTGTGCGTGTGTGTGTGTGTGTATGTGTGTGTATGTGTGTGCGTGTGTGTGTGTGTGTGTGTGTTTGTGTGTGTGTGTAGAGCATATGCTTTATTTGACTGTTTAGCTTACCTAACATTTGACTACTAAATTTAGAGTGAAGTTAGGTCAAGATTAGAACACGTCGAGAGAGAGAGAAAAGAGAGAGAGAGAGGCTAATGCAGACACGTGTGTAGGAGGAGAGTGAGAGGAAGTGAGTGGGGAACAGCAGACAACAAGGAGGTTAGCTGGGTTTTTTACTCCTCTCTCTCTCTTTCTCTCTACCCCCCTCTCTCTCTCTCTCTCTCTATCTCTCTCCTCTCTCTGTCCATTACATTTTTCATTGTTCATTTTCTTTCTTTCTCTGTTTTCAGCCGTGTTGTGTATGTTGGATGTATGTGTGTTATGTATGTATGTTGTATTTTGAAATTGGCTCACGGTTTAATGTTGACAAACACGCTAAAGTGACCCTGGGCTGATCGTTTTGATGTAAAGTGGGTCGTCCCATTTATGCACAAACACCACCTACACAGGTTTAGGGTTCTAAGATTCCTTTTTGCATACTTACCAGGGGTTCGGGGTCTAAAAGCTTCTTTAAAGGGCTTGGAAGATTCATTTAACTTTGTGCGTTAACCTCTTGATGATTGAATCTGGTTAAGGTAAGTCACAATTTATTTTTTTTTTTTTTTTGTTGGAAATGATTTATAAGGTATCTGAGAATCAAGTTAACCTTGTAAAAAGTAATAGTGGGGTGGACCCATTTGTCTAGTGTGTGTCTCCTAAAGGTGTGTGTGTGTGTACCTGATTTTATACTGTGCCTATAAGCGTTCGTGTTACATAGACAGACAGACACACACACACACACACACACCGTTCACAGACACAGGAACATAAACGTCAAATTAAATCATCTCACGGTTCCGTTGTAAACTTTTAACTAAGTTATTGAATCAAATGTTATGTGAAGGTTGTGGGTTGGTTGTGCCTCCTCACCTGCTTGAATCTTTACCTGGATGTTAATTAACGTATAAAAGGTAAATGTGCATCTGGAGTTAGTGGGGTTTTGAAGTGATATTATTGTTTGTGTTAATGTGTGTGTGTGTGTGTGTGTTGAGACTGTGGTTGAAGCGGCTATGCAGCCAGTGAGAATATAGTCAGCTGGTGTGGTGTGTGGTAGCATAGTGTGGGGAGGGAGGGGAGACTTGTATGCATTTTCACCCACACTGAAGCCGTTTTTGCAAAATACTCGACTTTGCTGCCCATACTAGGAAATACGTGTATATATATTTTTACCTCACACACACCCCCACACCCACACACACACACCTTACCCTACCCCCACACACCATACCACTACCCCCACCCCCACCCACACACACACTCCCCTACCACACACCCATACCACTACCCCCATTACCCCCACACACCCACCCCCCCCCCACACACACACACCCCTACCCCCACACACACCCCCCACCCCCCCCACACACACCCCCTCCCAACTTATAAACCGTGTAAAAAATAAAATAAACCAGGGATCAAGACCCTTTCACACGCACTAAATCGCTTAGCCACAGGCATCATCCTCTCTCTTTCACAGGTGAAATGCATCTCCTCCCTAGCCATTCAGGCCTCCCCTCCTTGCCTTCCCTTGCCCCCTCCCTTGCCTTCCTGCCCCTTGCCCTTCCCTTCCTTCCTCCCCTTTGGTCCCCCTCAGAGGTCTAATTTGATTTACTCTCTTCTCCATCGTGGTGGTTGGTCCTGAGTCAGTTAGCTTCATGGTATCAAATTTGGTCTTTAGTTGTTTTTATTTTTCTTTTTGGCGAATTGTGACGAATACATACATGCATACATAGTGTTCATATAGTTGACCAATAAAAAACACGGCGTGGGATATTGAACCAATGGGAATCTCTGGGAAAAATTCTTCTCAGATGTTGATAAATCGTAAATCTTTACGTTCCCGCCATCTAATTGACCGCTTTATGAACCATCCAGTGAATCAGACAATCAAGAACCAGCTGGGGCACGTGGAATGGGTGATAGTCCGTAACAAGCGCAACAACCCTACTGCCATGTTCATTAAGTTCCGCCCTTAACTGATGACTACCATTTTCTGAGGCAATTGGAAAACTCTCTCGTTTGCCTTCCCGCTTAAAACGGCCTTTTTCTTATTGGCTGGGTGACTGTATAGTTCATAAAAATGTCAACAGATGGCGGCGATGGTGTTATGGAGTCACACGTCATAAGGCAGGTTTTCTATCAAATACCACCATGTACCCTCGCTTTTTTCTCATTGGTCTAAGGCATCCACCTCTTGTCTCATTGGCTGTCGTGGTAACTATTATACGCCTCAAATAACAAGGTAGTTGGACAATGGTTGGTATTAGTTAAGGAATATGGTTTATCTCTGAATTCATAGGACAGTTTTAATTGGTCTTTCACCTGAGATGGGATGTAAAGGTGTGTTTTTAGAAAGTATTCAGCTATATAGAAGCTGGAGGAGCGTATTGAATATATATTATTGGGTGTGTCTGTTTCTCATTCATATTTCACCCATTCTCTTCTCTCTCTTCCTTTCTGTCGTATTATTAATTTATTCAAATTCTTAGTCGTTTCTACACAATAAAGACTAATTATAACTCGATAATTAAGACCAACTATCATTAACGTAACAAGCAAAAAACTTTTGATTCTATTTTTTCTTTGTCAATTGTAACACTTAATTTTTTATAACAATTCTAAGTTTTCTCTTTTTTGGCGGTGAGTGTATAATGCGTCACCAGAGTTTTCCTTTTGTGGGTAGGTGAAATTTCCTCCGTAACTGCTTGGCACTAAGCCTAGTGAGGAGATCGTGGCGTTAAACAGTGAGGAGATCATGCTAGTGAGGAGATCGTGGCATTAAGCTGATGAGGAAGATCGTGGCTCAACTAGTGAGGAGATCGTGGCATTAAACCCCAGTGAGGGAGATCGTGGCATTAAACAGTGAGGAGAGATCGTGGCACTAAGCCCAGTGAGGGAGATCGTGGCACTAAGCCCCAGTAGGAGATCGTGGCATTAAACCCCAGTGGGGAGATCATTATTTAGTGAGAGATCGTGGCATATTAGTCAAACCCAGATGAGGGAGATCGTGGCATCGCCCAGTGAGAGATCGTGGCATTAAGCCCCAGTGGAAGGAGACGTGGCACTAAGCCCCAGTGAGGAGATCGTGGCATTAAGCCCCCAATGGGGAGATCGTGGCACTAAGCCAGTGAGGGAGTCGTGGCATTAAAACCCCAGTGAGGAGATCGTGGCATTAAACGGTGAGGAGATCGTTATTTAGTGAAGGAGAGTCGTGGCATTAAACCCCAGTGAGGAGATCGTGGCACTAAACCCCAGTGAGGGAGATCGTGGCATTAAACCCCGAGTGAGGAGATCGTATTAAACCCCAGTGAGGAGATCGTGGCATTAAACCCCAGTGAAGGAGATCATCATTAAGCCCCGGTAGAGATCGTGGCTGATGAGGAGATCGTGGCACTAAACCCCAGTGAGGAGATCGTGGCTTCATGGTAGGGGAGATCGTGCATTAAGCTTGAATTGAGGGAGTGCGTGGCATTAAGCCCCAGTGAAGGAGAATCGTGGCATTAAGCCCCAGTGAGGAGATCGTGGCGTGTATTAGTGGGGAAGATCGTGGCATTAAGCGGTGAGGGAGATCGTGGCTGAGAGTCGTGGCACTTAAACCCCAGTGAGGAGATCGTGGCATTAAACCCCAGTGAGGAGATCGTGGCATTAAACCCCAGTGAGGAGATCGTGGCATTAAACCCAGTGAGGAAGGCGTGGCATTAAGCCCTGGAGATCGTGGCATTAAGCCCCAGTAGGGGAGATCGGCATTAAACCCAGTGAGGAGATCGTGGCATTAAGCCCAGTGAGGGAGATCATGGCACTAAACCCCAGTGAGGGAGATCGTGGCATTAAACCCCAGTGAGGAGAGATCGTGGCATTAAACCCCAGTGAGGGAGATCGGCATTAAGCCCAGTGAGGAGATCGTGGCATTAAAGAGATCGTGGCTGATGAGG
>NW_024752138.1:10000-15000 GCF_018991925.1 Homarus americanus
GTCCGTTATATCGAGGGTCCGTTAGATATGAAACCCCCCTTATATAACGTAATATATAAACAGGTCTTTTATATAGAAGCTTTACTTAAATATCAACATAATCCATCATTTTAAACAATAGCCCCAAAAAAGTTTCTCTACCTTTCCATCTCAGGTAAAACAGGACAGCTGACACACCTTTCCTCTCGAAGAAAATTAAACCTAAATCGATCAAGTTACAGAGAGAAGTTGGTTTAATTTGGGACAGATAGACAGAACCTGAGATAACGATGACCCTAGTAGAAGGTAGACAGGTGTTGAGGGGTGTGTTTGTTGGTGGTAGACAGGTGTTGAGGGGTGTGTTTGTTGGTGGTAGACAGGTGTTGAGGGGTGTGTTTGTTGGTGGTAGACAGGTGTTGAGGGGTGTGTTTGTTGGTGGTAGACAGGTGTTGAGGGGTGTGTTTGTTTGTCACCTTTACCACCACTACCTTGTCCTTCAGATTAACTCAGGTTAGGTTATGTTAGCTCTAGGTTAAGTCAGATTAGGTTAGGTTAAGTCACTGCTAAGTTAGATTAGGTTAAACGAGGGTAAATTAGGATACGTTAGGTTAGCGTTAGGTTGAGTTAGGACAAAGTTAGATTAGGTTAAATTAGGCTAAATTAGATTAGGTTAGATTAGCGTTTGCTTAAGTCAGATTAGGTTAAGTTAGGTCAGCATTAGGCCATGTCTTAAGGTGAAATAAACTAGTGTCTAATCTCCAGATAATCTACTCAATTTTATACCTGTGTTTAATATTTGTGTTTACATAACTACCCAACTCTAACAAGGAAAGTTCCGTGGTGTTTCCCCGCAGGCAGAGGGTGATGGACCGCAATGCTCACACCTAAATTGACCATTTGTTTACAAGTCAACTGTGAACCCGAACTACCCACCCAACCATCACCAACACTTTACACGAACAGAGTTTTAAAAATTCAAGAGGCTGAAAAAATCAACAACAAATCCACACCCCTCACCCCCCATAACACACAAAGCCAAACAAAAGGTCTCTCACTCACTCACTCTCTCTGGACATCCGGAATTAAAAAGCTTTCATGAATGCATAAATCCACCCATATGTATCGTGGAACAAATGCTACTAGCTCTTTAAACTCCCGGAATTAAAAAAAAAAAACACTAACAAAAGCTGGGAAATTGACCAAAATACCGAGCAGGAAAAACAAAACAAAAAATCCAGGAAAACTAATAAAAAACCAACGAAAAAAAAAATCTCCTGGGGGCAAAATCGACCAAAGTTGAGTGAAAATAAAAATTATCTCTAAACAGTTTATCGAGAGGGAGAGATGAGGCGAGAATTACCCACATTATCTCGTCTCATTGTCTCGTCATTTTTTATCAGGAATTTATTGACGAGATAAGTCCATAGTAACTTATATCTAACTTAGCATGAATTAGATACGCCAGAAACATGTCAGAAATACGCCAAAACTACGTCAATATACGCCAAAACTACGACGAAAATACGCCAAAACTACTACCTTTCCCCCGCCATACGCCCATCATGCGCCAAAAAATTAAACCACAAATACGCCCAAAATATCATAAATAAGCCAGTAATACGCCAGAAACAGATCATTACCACACCATAACACACGCCATTAACGCACCATTACCACGCCATTATCACACCAGCTACACGCTTCAAAAAAAAACAAAAAAACACACAACACGTTATAGCCAATGGTAGTATAGTGTAATTTATGTTATGTTATGTTATGTAGTGTTATGTTGTGTTATGTTAGGTTATGTTTTGTTATGTTGTGTTATGTTAGGTTATGATGTCATTATAAGCTGGTGGTGTATAGGGCAATATTCACCTGTGTGTGTGTGTGTGTGTGTGTGTGTGTGTGTGTGTTTTGTGTGTTTGTGTGTGTGTGTGTTATTTTTACTTGTTCTTGGACACACTGCCGGACGTGTTGGAAACTGGTTGATTGTAGAGGCATATTTTTTTATTACGATGGTTAAGTGGATTTGTTGTATGTGTGTGTGTATGTGTGTGTGTGTGTGTGTGTGTGTGTGTGTGTGTGTGTGTGTGTGTGTGTGTGTAGAGGTAAGAGGCTCTCACAACACGTCATGGACACCCAGACAAGGAAGAACTATTATTGTCTCCCCTGTCCTTCTCCAAAATCCCTGAACTCCACTTCTTCAAAAACTTTGTCAAAGGTAAGAGGGGAGGGAGGGGAGGGGAGGGGAGCAAGAGCAGGAGTTTGTTTAATGTCCTTGGAGAGGAGGAGGAGGGTAGGAGGTGGGGAGGAGGAGGGGTAGGGAGGAGGAGTGAGGGGTAGGGAGGGGAGGAGGAGGGTAGGGGCGTGAGGAGTGAGGGTAGGAAGGAGGGGAGGAGGGTAGGGAAGTGTGAGGAGGAGGGTAGGGAAGTGAGGGGAGGAGGGTAGGGAGGGAGGAGGGTAGGGAAGTGAGGAGGAGGGGTAGGAAGTGGAGAGTGAGGGGTAGGGAAGGGAGGAGGAGGGGTAGGGAAGTGAGAGGGAGGGGTAGGAGGTGAGGAGGGTGAGGGGTAGGGAAGTGAGGGAGGAGGGTAGGAAGTGAGGGGAGGAGGGGGGAGTGAGGAGGAGGTGGGGAGGTGAGGAGGAGGGTAGGGAAGGAGGAGGAGGGGTAGGGAAGTGAGGAGGAGGGTAGGAAGTGAGGAGGAGGGGTAGGGAGGTGAGAGTGAGGGTAGGGAGAGGAGGAGGGTAGGGGAGGAGGAGAGGAGGGTGGGTAGGAGGTGGGGAGTGAGGGTAGGGAAGTGGGAGAGTGAGGGTAGGGAAGTGAGGGAGGAGGGTAGGGAAGAGGGAGGAGGGGAAGGAGGGGAGGAGGGTAGGAAGTGAGGAGGAGGGGTAGGGGAGGAAGAGAGGGGTAGGGAGGTGAGGGGGAGGAGGGTAGGGAAGGGAGGAGGAGGGTAGGGAAGAGGAGGAGGGTAGGGAAGTGGAGGAGGAGGGTAGGAAGTGGAGGAGTGAGGGTAGGGAAGTGAGGAGGAGGGTAGGTGAGGAGGAGGGTAGGGAGGAGGAGGAGGGTAGGGTGAGGGGGAGGAGGGTAGGGAAGGGGAGAGGAGGGTAGGGTGGAGGGAGGAGGTAGGGAAGGGGTGGAGGAGGGGTAGGGAAGTGAGGAGGAGGTAGGGAAGTGGAGGAGGAGGGGAGGAGGAGGGTAGGGAAGTGAGGAGGAGGGGTAGGGAAGTGAGAGTGAGGGTAGAAGTGAGGAGTGAGGGTAGGAAGTGGGGGAGGAGGGGTAGGGAAGGAGGGGAGGAGGGTAGGGAAGTGAGGAGGAGGGTAGGGGCGGAGGAGGAGGGTAGGAAGTGAGGAGGAGGGTAGGGAGTGAGAGGAGGGTAGGAAGTGAGGGGAGTGAGGGGTAGGGAAGTGGGGAGGAGGGTAGGGAAGGAGGAGGAGGGGTAGGGAAGTGAGGAGGAGGGTGGGAAGTGGGAGGGAGGAGGGGTAGGGAAGGTGAGGAGTGAGGGTAGGAAGGAGGGAGGAGGGTAGGGAGGAGGAGGAGGGTAGGGAAGTGGAGGTGAGGGGTAGGGCGAGGAGGAGGGTAGGCAGAGGAGGAGGGTAGGGCGGGAGGGAGGAGGGTAGGGAAGGGAGGGGAGGAGGGGTAGGGAAGTAGGAGTGAGTAGGGAGGAGGGAGGAGGGTAGGGAAGTGAGGAGTGAGGGGTAGGAAGTGAGGAGAGGGTAGGAAGGAGGAGGAGAAGCAGGAGGAGGGTAGGAAGGAGGAGTGAGGGGTAGGGAGGAGGAGGAGGGTAGAAGTGAGGAGTGAGGGTAGGGAAGAGGGAGGAGGGTAGGGAAGTGAGGAGGGAGGGTAGGGAAGTGAGGGGAGGAGGGTAGGAAGTGAGGGGAGAGTGAGGGTAGGAAGGAGGAGGAGGGTAGGAAGTGAGGAGTGAGGCAGGAAGTGGAGGAGGAGGTAGGGAGGAGGAGGAGGGTAGGGAGAGGAGAGGGTGGGGGAGGAGGTGAGTGAGGGTAGGGAAGTGAGGAGGAGGTAGGAGGTAAGGAGTGAGGGTAGGGAAGTGAGAGGAGGGTAGGAAGAGGATGGGAGAGAGGATTGATGGGTAGGAAAGAGAAAAGGAAAGATAGGAGGGAGAGGGGTGGAGGAGGATTTATAGAGAGGAAAAGGTGGGGAGAAGAAGATAGTAGGAAGAGGAATGATGGGGATGGAGAGATGAAGGAGAAGGTGAGGGGAGGGAGAGGGGAGGAGGTGGAACTTGAAGTAATGGTCGCCTTGGGTCAGGTAAAGCCACACAAACTGTCGTAAATGAAGATCTCTCTCTCTCTCTCTCTCTCTCTCTCTCTCTCTCTCTCTCTCTCTCTCTCTATCTCTCTCTCTCTCTCTCCCCTCTCTCTCTCTCTCTCTCTCTCTCTCTCTCTCTGATTTATAACACCCTATTTTATTACCGTTATAAAAACAAGATTAAAAAGACTTAAAATGTTTATCTTAAATATTCCTGAGGAAGAAATACTAACAGCAGCACACACACACACACACACACACACACACACACACACACACACACACACACACACACACACACATACACACACACACACACACACACACACACACACACACACACACACACACACACACACACACACACATCACACACACACACACACACATCATCATCACACACACACACACACACACACACACACACACACACACACACACACACACACACACACACACACACACACACACACACACACACACACACACAGGTTGGTTAGAGGATGGGGTGTGGGGAGGGAGAAGATAGAGGTGGGTAGTGTGTGTTGAGAATGTGTGGGAGAGAGTGTGTGGAGAAAGTAGAGAGTAGGTAGAGTGTGGGGAGGGAAGGTAGAGAGAGAGAGTGTATAGAGTGTGGGAGGGAAGGTAGAGAGAGTAGGTAGAGTGTGTGGGAGGGAAGGTAGAGTGTGTGGGAGGGAAGGTAGAGAGAGTAGGTAGAGTGTGTGGGAGGGAAGGTAGAGTGTGTGGGAGGGAA
>NW_024752138.1:20000-25000 GCF_018991925.1 Homarus americanus
AGGGTTTTGAGTTGTACATTATATAAAGGTTGGCTTTCCTCTTCTCTCTTGTTCTTCTCTAGCTAACAAGGCTTTTTCATGAGGTACTGTTATGGTGTTATGGTGTTATGGTATTATGGTGTTATGGTAGTATGGTGTTATGGTGTTATGGTGTTATGGTAGTATGGCATTATGGTGTTATGGTGCTTTGGTGTCCTGCCTGGTGTGTTGGGTAATGGCTCCTCGTGAACACTTCTTAGTACTGTTCTCCACGTATTGTATAGTGGTGTTCATCATGTACACTTATGTTATAGTGTCTCATGTACGTTTATCACATATTGCTCCTATGTACACTTGTGCTATAGTGTCTCATGTACATATATCCCATAGTGCCCCCCAGAGTGTACAGGACCGAGTGTGTGTGTGTGTGTGTGTGAGGCAGCAAGACGGTGGTGCACAAGTAAGTCACATTAATTATGAAACTTTGCGAAAAAAGAATATTGAATAAAAAACTTTTCCTAATAAACAGTGAATTAATTGTCTTGGTGCTTTCTCTCTTTATGTTTCTCTTTATCTTTTATCTATCTATCTCTCTCTCTCTCTCTCTCTTTTTCTTTCATTTCTCTCTCGTGTGGACTAAACTTTCTAGAATGTTGTGTTTATTTTTATTTTTATCTTCAGTAACCTCGTTCGATTTCTTCTTTCAATGACCCCGAGTTAATTTCAATTCCAGTGATCCCGTGTTAACTTTCATCTCAGTAACTCAGTTTATTTCACCTGACGATTCAACACCCTAATACTAACCTAACCTAACCTAACCTAACCTAACCTAACCTAACCTAACCTAACCTAACCTAATACTAACCTAACCTAACCTAACCTAACCTAACCTAACCTAATACTAACCTAACCTAACCTAACCTAACCTAACCTAACCTTTAACCCAATCCAACCCAACCTACTAACTTATTACAGATATATTTCATGTATTTAACTTACCATATAATCATTAACTTACAGAAACCATTTAGCCAAGTCAATTAATTACGGATACAAAACTCAATTTACCTGTTGAGGGGGGAGGGTGGAATTACAGGTAAACGTCATTAGTAGAAGTTGTTGACACACTGACATACAAACATGGTACTCAATGCTGTACAGGTGAGTGGTTGTTATTTGACCCTGGGTAATAGTTCACTTTGATGTGGTAATATACGAATGGTTTTAGGTGTGAAGATTGACAGGTTAATATTACGATGTTGGGGAACCTAATGTGTGGTGTGGGTTGTGGGTGTGGGTTGTGGGTGTGGGTTGTGGGTGTGGGTTGTCGCTATTTCCTTACCTCACTTTTTGTTTACGAATATTTTCAAGGAAAGACATAAACAAAACAAGACCAGATAAATTAAACACAAAATGGATGAAGAACTTTAGATAATTACTTAAGCCTTATGGCGATAACTTAGCGAGTGTGTGAGAGTATAATGACTTAGAGAAGAAGTTTGTGTTCGAGAAAAAGGAATAGAGAAAGGGATAAATAAATAAACAACCAAGAAGAAAGAACTAAGATAATAAAGAATTGTGTAAACAGAGAGGCACACACTGTAAACCTATAAACAAACACAGACACAGTATGCATATAAACAAACACACACACACACACACACACACACACACCTATATACCGGTCTATATATACGGTATACGACACGTGTACAATATACTCTCAGAGGTATATAAAAGGGCCTCGTGGTTTGCTGGTGAATCAGTCGTCGTTTTTCATGAATAGTTTGTTAATTGGTGTTCCGGCCAACAAAGGTAGGATGCCGCCTCCCACGCACATACATACATACATACATACATACATACATACATACATACATACATACATACATACATACATACATACATACATACATACATACATACATACATACATACATACATACATACATACATACATATATACATACAGGAGGAGAATGAACAGGGGATAGAGGAGGCAGAAGAGGAGGTGGAGAAGGAATAAGAGAAGAAGGAGAAGGAGACAGAAAGAGATGAAACAGAAGAGGAATAGGAGAAGGAATAAGAGACGATGAAGAAGGAGGAAGAAACAGAGAAAGAAAAAGAGCGGGAGGAAGAGGAGATAGAGAAAGAGAAAGATGAAGCAGAAGATGAGACAAGAGAAGGAATAACAGACGAAGGAGGAGACAGAAGGAGACGAAACAGAAGAGGAAGAGGAGAAGGAATAAGAGACGAAGGAGGAGGTGGTATAAAAACAGAGGTAACTAACACACAAGTCTTAAAGAAGTGAAGGCATGAAGAACAATCCAAATTTATGGTACGTCAGGGAAGAGCTGACCAAATTTTCTCTTGAATTCTTTGCTCCCGAAACCATTTTGGAGAGAAGTTCCTTAACACGCTCGAGTGAATGGAGAGAAGTTCCTTATTACGTTGGAGAAAAGTTCCTTGACACGTTGGAGAGAAGTTCCTTGACACGTTGGAGAGAAGTTCCTTGACACGTTGGAGAGAAGATCCTTAACACACCACTCCCTCACACACACTCCCACTCATCCACACACTCTCACCACACACTCCCACTCATCCACACACTCTCACTATCTCACACTCCCATCACTACTCCTCCCAGGGTATAGTGCCTCTCTCTCTCTCTCTCTCTCTCTCTCTCTCTCTCTCTCTCTCTCTCTCTCTCTCCGAAGATTAATGTCCACCCACCTCACTCCGTCATCGCTCATTACCGGGTCGATATATTAAGCCTCAAGTATCCCTCCCAGGCTAATATTTCCCTCTGGTAATAATGCTTCATTAAACTTATTATTTTTCCACCCGATCCCGTTCATCAAATTCCTCGATGGTGTCTCAGGTAATTTTTTTTGGGGTGGGAGGAAGTGGATATTTTTTGTTTTAGTTTTGTTTTGTTTTTATTTGTTTTTGTTTTTACTCTGTTTATGTTTGATTTTGTTTAATTTTTGTAATGGGTGATATAATGTTTTGGTACAAGGATATATTAAGTGGGGTTGGGTTATATCCCCCCCCCTCTCTCTCTCTCTCTCTCTCTCTCTCTCCTCTCTCTCTCTCTCTCTCTCTCTCTCTCTCTCTCTCTGCACCCTGTCCTCAGTTTACATCATGAATATTCCTTAGCAAAGTTGAACAAGGACTCAACATTTAACACTTAAACCTTTCTCTCCCTCTTCCTCCTCCATCTCCTTCTAACTCTCCCTTACCTACACCTCCTACCCCCTACTCCTCTACCCCCCCCCCACCACCTCACTCTTCACTCCCTCACCAAACTTCATTTCAGCATATCATCAATAGTCCTCAGTCGTCATCACAAGTTCTAACAGTCTCTTCTTCACAAACAACAACTCAATTCTCACACACACACACCAATTGTCCTTAATAGTGTTCTAGTTGCTTGTGTAAAGACCTGTGATGGGAAGTTTTATGACCTGTGATGGGAAGTTTTAAGACCTGTGATGGGAAGTTTTATGACCTGTGATGGGAAGTTTTAAGACCTGTGATGGGAAGTTTTATGACCTGTGATGGGAAGTTTTAAGACCTGTGATGGGAAGTTTTATGACCTGTGATGGGAAGTTTCATTAGTGTACCACCTGTGTTTGAGAGCCACAGAGACCCACCATAACACTGTTCTACACCCACCATAACCTCACACCCACCATAACACTGTCCTACACCCACCATAGTCTTACACTGTGTTTAATCCTACCATTATTTTAAACCTTGGATTAAGTATCAAGTATTTCTCAAATATTTTCCTCTTTTATTCCAGGAAGCTTCAACCCATAGCACCACCAGCACCACCACCATCACTTCCTCCAACACCACCACCACCACCACCACCATCTCCTCCAGCAGCACTATCTCCTCCTCCAACACCACCACCATCACCACCATCTCCTCCAGCAGCACTATCTCCTCCTCCAACACCACCACCATCACCACCATCTCCTCCAGCAGCACTATCTCCTCCTCCAACACCATCACCACCACCACCAGTTCGGTCCTCACCTCCAATAAAGTAAGTCCTTCGGTTAGGTTAGGTTATCTAGATCCTCTGGTCTACACTTCACAATGCATGTAATCTTCCTCCACTATTCACGTGTCCTTGATGAAGTAGAATCTTGATCTTACATCCACGTATTTGAGGAGAATTTGAGGAGTATTTTAGGAGTATTTTAGGAGTATTTTAGGAGGATTTGAGGAGTATTTTAGGGGTATTTTAGGAGTATTTTAGGAGTATTTTAGGAGTATTTTAGGAGTATTTTAGGAGTATTTTAGGAGTATTTTTATTTTTTAGGTAAACGACGATAATTATTATATTTTCTCGTGATTTTGGTATTATGTTTATTTTACTCGTCCATATTTAAGTGTTTTAGATGGTGTTAATTGCGTGTTTTCACTTAAGTCATAATTATGTTAGGCTCTATCGTCAAGTCTCAATGCTCCCACTAGTTCCTCCTTGTCCAACCACTTGTCGGCCTCATTACTGAACGCTAACGATGTATTTCCTAATTCCTTAACTGTTAATAACCCCCTCCTCTTGACCTTGCTTGACCTCTCTTTACGTCGTTTACCGTTTGACCTCCCTTACGCTGTTTTTCTTGGCTTCGCTTTAGTTCGTTTCTCGCTTGACCTCTCATTGACCTCTCCTGACACGTATGCATCGTCGGTGGCTCTGATCAGTCTCACTTTACAAAGGAGGTCCACACACACACACACACACACACACACACACACACACACACACACACACACACACACGGCAGCACTGGCGAGAAGGACTCCGCTGACAGTGACCAAGTCCTCGCCTTTCACTCTTTCAATTCCAGTCCTGAAAGGGGTCACTGATGACGCACATGAACCAGACGTATTTTCACACACACACACACACACACACATTTTTCCCGGGCCACCCTTGAGGACTAAGTTAAGTAATCTTTATTAAGTGGTCGTCCTATGGCTGTCCCAACAGTTTCCTTGAA
>NW_024752138.1:27500-69789 GCF_018991925.1 Homarus americanus
CTCTTCTCACATTCCTTTCATCTTCTTTCCTCACCTAACTCTCTTGTTCCCTCCATCCTTTCATTATCCTTACTACCGCCCCTCTTCCTCTCCCCACTCTCTCCTATTTCCTTCCTTCCTTCCTTCCTTCCTTCCTACGCTCCACCCTTTAATTCTCCCCCCATCCTCCCTCCCGCCTTCCTTCATTCCATCTATCCGCACTCTCTCCATCCTTCCTTCCTTCCTTCCTTCCTTCCTTCCTTCCTTCCCTAAAACAACCCGGGGAACTTCAGTAAAAATATCAAAAGGCAGAACAAATACAAGAGAGTGTGTTGTTACAGGAGACCAAGAGACCCTGGGGGGAGGAGGAGGGGGTGGGGGGGAGGGGGTGAGGGAGGTGGGGGTGAGGGACGAGGTTGGGGTGAGGGGGAGGGGGTATGCGTGACCTCTTTTCCTCTTCAGGTGTCCACAGAGGGTCAAATCCCACCCACCCCCCAAAAAAAAAATCCTTGAAACCTAAAGCCAATGGTATTCATGGGGCTATTGACATCCGAGGCGAACGTCTGTCTGTCTCTCTGTCTGTCTGTCTGTCTGTCTGTCTTAAAATTTGAATAAACCATTGTGTGTGTGTGTGTGTGTGTGTGTGTGTGTGGCCATTCCCTGGGTGGTAAGATGGAGTAGCCTCTGTGTTTTGTATTCAAGAGGATGTAGGCTATAGTGTATCAACCAAGGTGATGGCTATTTGACTGCCTGCTAGCTACTCGACACACACACACACACACACACACACACACACACACACACACACACACACATACACACCAATATAGGTACACTTTCATTTAGAACTATTCATTTTAGTTCACTTCATATATGATATAGGGAGAGGAATATATTGTAATTTACAGCATCAGTTGTGTATAGGAGTTATTAATTTGTTTTATGGACGAAAAGTTTGTTTATTTGTTGTGAAATATTTGTAGAATAATATTTAATTGGTCTGTTTTGTTCTGTTTATATCGTAGTTTTAGTATTAGGGTCATATGAAGATTAGTCACCCTCTGTTTCACCTGTTGATTAGATACCTGTTTTATACCTGTAGGGGGGTAGAGAGGTTAGGTTGCCTTAGGTTAGGTTGGGTTAGGTTAGGTTAGGTTAGATAATTGACACACAAACCACCTCCAGAAATTTTTGTAGTGAAGAAAAATCCATTAATTATCTTACTAGTGATGAGATTAGGTTAATAACGCAATTAACTGGGGAGAGCAGTTAAAAGCCTTTCATTAGTTGGGAAGATTTTGATGCTAAGGAGATGTGAATGAAAGTTGAGTGGCTGGTGGTGTGTTCTTTCTTCTTTCTTTTCTTTCATTCATATTTTTTTTATTTTCTTACACTCACAACTTCTTTGTTTTCCTTCATTCATAACTTCTTTCTTTTCTTTCTTTCATAACTTCTTTCTTTTCTTTCTTTCAGTACTTCTTTCTTTTCTTTCATAACTTCTTTCTTTTCTTACACTCATAACTTCTTTCTTTTCTTTCATTCACAACTTCTTTCTTTTCTTTCACTCATAGCTTCTTTCTTTTCTTTCACTCATAGCTTTTTTCTTTTCTTGGTACGACTAAAAATATCGTAAGTTTATTAATTTTCTCGTAACTTAAGGACGCTTTAGTCTACGATACGACACGATTGTGTTCTTCAGGAGTCATAGTCAACTACCTTCTGTCGTCACAATTTACCAAGACGAAGATTTACTGTAGATTTACGATCCACTGAGACTCTACCAGGCAGGGAGTTTTAATCTGTGTGGTGTGAGAGAGATAGAGAGAGCGAGAGAGAGAGGAGAGAGAGAGAGAGAGAGACGGAGTAAGTGAAACGTGGGTAGCAATGACCGTAGACTTTTGTGCTCCGTCCGCCAATTGTTTACTAAATTCTTTCCCGCGTTTTTTTTATTAAATTCTAGTGATATTGTTATTTTATTTTTATTGTTTTTATGTTAGTGTTGATGTGTTTATATATGTAAATTAATAAATGATTAGATATATAAAAGATTTATATATAAATTAATAAATTGTCTTTTGCATTTTCATTTCATTGTAAAATTTAGTGAATATTTTTATTTCTGTCTTTAATGAGTGTTTATATGACTATCTAAATTAATTAGTAAATATATAGATAGATAAATAAATAGACAATTCGATAAATATATACAATTTATCCAGAATGAGAATAAATTATCAATATCAAAATCTCTTCAATATTAAATTAACATGATTATTTGACCTCATTGATATTATTTACAGATTATTGATATAGTTTAGTAATTTAATATGATTCTGTGGATGAAAGGCACTGAGACTCTACCAGGCAGCGAGAAACACAAGGGACTTGAGGCTTTGAACACCCTTTATTTAGCCTTACCTTAAATTAATGTTTTTTTTTATTTTAGAATTTATTTTGTAGGATAAAAACGAAGGGGAAATTGAGAGGAGTTGTTTAGAGGGCATTAGACCCTTAATTCAGCCTTATCTGGGACTGTTTCTTAAGTCTTTTGTTCTGTAAAGGTTGACAACATAGGAAGGGAAACACACTCCATCTGTCTGATTGATGGAAGAATTTTGGCTGACACACGACTGACTGACGGCGTAAGAGAGAGAGAGAGAGAGAGAGAGAGAGAGAGAGAGAGAGAGAGAGAGAGAGAGACTATTATCATTTATCAGTGAGGCTACAGAAGGAGGTGGTGGTGAGGTAGTCGTGTGAAGAGGGATCATGGGGTCGTTGTGTGGTGGAGGAGGAGGTATACACAGTTGATAAGTGAAGAGAGGAGGTGTTCCAGGCAGGTAATATTGTATTATCAGCGTCACAGGTGTTAGCACGGGGAGACTAAAACACGCGTCTCCCTTCGTCGGCGTCGCCAGCAGGAGGAAATGACTGGTGTAGTGTGTCAGTATATACAAAGAAATTTTTATCATCCCTCCCACTTCCCCTTCGCCTCTCCTCTCCCTCCCTCACCCTCCTTCTCTCCTCTCCCTCCTCTATCCCTCTCCTTTCTTCCATCCTCTCTACCCTCCTCCCCTTTCTCTTTCCCCCCCAAGTCACGTTTCAGCTTCCTCCACAAGTGTTAATTATCTCCACCACCACCACCACCACCACCACCACTACCTACCACCACCGCCACCACCACCACCACCACCACCACTACCACCACCACCACCACTACCACCACCACCACCACACTACACCACCACCACCACCACCACCACCACCACCACCACCACCACCACCACCACTACCACCACCACTACCACCACCACCACCACCACCACCACCACCTCCACCACCTCCACCCACCACCACCACCACCACCAGGTTTGTCTTCTCTTGACTGAAAATCTAATAAATCACATTACATTCCTCGAGTCTAGTTGTCCATTACAGTGTTGGTCGTGCGTCAGCGTGAAGCCGGGAATGTGTTATGGTTAGTGAGGTGGGGGTGGGGGGTGGAGGGTGGGGGTGTAGGTGAGGGGTGATGGAGGGGTTGAGGTGGGTGGAGAGGTAAGGGGGAGGAGGAGGGAGGGGGTCGAGGCACCGGTGTCTCCTGTTGTATGACCAGTCTCCTCTGTCTGATGTCAGGTCATATAGATAAATAAGGTCAATAGTGCGGGATGTATCAGAAAAGATGTTGTTGTTGTCAAATTTATTAAGAGAGGCCCACGCCACAAGACTGAACAATATTATATCTTTTGGTGTTTGTTTGGTGGAGTAAAAACAGCCTATGGCGCCCGGGGAGGTCACTGGGCTTAGGTCAGAGGTGTACAGGAAGCAGAGAGGAATATCGAGGACAAAGGTGTAGTGAGGCTCAGTCCAGACGCCGTGGGTGACAGTGGTGGATGTGAGGCGTCGGGACAGTGAGTGTGTGAGTGTGTCTTGTGTGAGGAGGCGTCTCTCACTACTGGAGCACTATTGGTCGGTTGTTATTTACACTGAATACAGGAGCCAACACCACACCCTGGCTACAGATGATAACATATAATAATAAGAATGGAAGCCCCTCCAAGTAGAGGGTGGCCATACAACATACTGTACACACACACACACACACACACACACACACACACACACACATATATATATATATATATATGTGTGTGTGTATACATACAGTATATGTACAAATTTCTTACAGACACATAGACGAACCCTCGTATTCATTTACATAAAAGGTTCCAAGTCTATCGTTCACCCACAGTATGGGTGAGGCAACATATGCCGGAGGGACCTACACGCTCACACGGGGATCTCGCCTCTATGTAGTCAGAACATAAGGTCGTCTTTACCCGTCGTAGCACAGACACTTACGTCCCTCATCCCCCCAGATGCCCACTAGCCGGTCAAGGTGCTTTGCAAGTATTAGCGGTGCGCGGCCCTCACTCAGGGCACTAGTGGGCGTGTTCCGGGGCAATGAGAGCCGTTAGTGCCCATATATGGCTCCATGGCTCTCCCTCCCTGCCTTTATCACTCATTCATGGGCTTTTCTCAACCTTACACACACCCACCCACACCCTACACCCTCCCCCTCCACATACCCTACACCCTCCCCCCCCCACACACACACCCCCACACCCTCCCTCCCACACACACCCCACACACCCTCCCCCCACACCCTCACCCTCCACACACACACCCCACACACACACCCCCCACACCCCACACCCCACACACCCACACCCCACACCCTCACACCCCCCCCCCCACACACCCCACACCCTCCCCCACCCCACACCCACACCCCTCACGCCCCACACCCCTCCCCCCCACACACACACCCCACACCCTCCCCCCACACACACACTCCTCCCCTCACACCCACACTCTCCACACACCCTCACCCTCCACACACCCCCACACACACCCCCACACCCCACACCCTCCCCCCACACACCCACACCTCCCACACACCCACACCCTCCCCCCACACCCAACACCTCCCACACCCCTACACCTCCACACACCCACTCCCCACACACACACCCACACCCCTCCACCCCACACACATACCCACACCCCACCCCACCACACACACCCACACCCTCCCCCCCCACACACACACTCACACCCCACACAACACCCCCCACCCACACCCCACACCCCTCCCCACACACACACCCTCCCACACACCCCTGCATGCCCTTCCCCCACACACACCTTCACCCACACCCTAAGTACACCCTCCCCCACACACCCCACCTTCCCCCCACACACCCTACACCCTCCCCCACACACACTCACCCACACCCCCCACACACCCTACACCCTTCCCCACACACCCTACACCCCTCCCCCCCCACACACCCTACACCCTCCCCCCACACCCCTACACCCCCCAAACACCCTACACCCTCCCCCCACATACACACCCCCTCTTCTCACACCTACATTAATCATTACACACAAGATACACATAAAGACACAAAAACACACTCATACAAACACAAACAAAAACAAAACACAAACACACACCAACAAAACAAAACACACCTATACAAACACAAACAAAACAAACACAAACACACCCAAATAAAAACAAAACACACTCATACAAACACAAACAAAACAAAACACAAACACAATTAACAAAAACAAAAACACACTCATACAAACACAAACAAAACAAAACACAAACACACCCAACAAAACAAAACACACTCATACAAACACAAACAAAAACAAAACACAAACACACACCAACAAAAACAAAAACACACTCATACAAACACAAACAAAACAAAACACAAACACACCAACAAAACAAAAACACAAACACACCAACAAAATAAAACACACTCATACAAACACAAACAAAAACAAAACACAAACACACCAACAAAACAACAAAACACACTCATACAAACACAACCAAAAAACAAAACACAAACACACCAACAAAAACAAAAACAAAACACACTCATACAAACACAAACTAAAACAAAACACACAAACATTACCCAACAAAACAAAACACACTCATACAAAACACAAACAAAACCAAAACATACACACCAACAAAACATAAAACCAAAACACACTCAGCAAACACAAACAAAACCAAAACATACACACCAACAAAAAACATAAACCAAAACACACTCATACAAACCTGCAAACATCAACCTTGTCATTATATCTATACTCACATTACCCCGCAGCTTCCTGATTCCCACCACTGATGCTACACTGGATGGAATTTACACCCTCCCAGCTATAAGTCCAACAAAGTCTGAGTGTGTGTGTGTGATAGAGTGACCCCCTGTAGAGTGCGTGTCTGTAAAACGTGACCTACTGAACACACCCGCTCTCTGTTTGTTTGATTGCTTGTCTGTTTGTTTGTCTGTTTATCTCTGTTTGATTGTCTTTCTTTCTCTCACATACTGACTAAACACCACAAAACACACCCAACCTCCCTCAATGTCAAGCAGAAATGGAGACACACACACACACACACACACACACACACACACACACACACACACACACACACACACACACACACACACTTAAGCCACCAAACTCCTTTACCTATCAGCTTGTTCGCTTATTTTCTTATTTGTTGCGTCAGTTAGCTCTATACCCGCTGATGTTATTTTTTGCTGTGTGGTCTTATTGTTGACAGGAGACGAGATTTACTTCGTTGCCTCAAGACGTGATGGTGGGGGGATGAGGGAGGGTGGAGGGAGGGGTGAGGGGGGATGAGATGGGTGGGGAGAGGGTGGGGAGGGAGTGATGGTAGGAGGATAGGGAAGGGTGTGGAGGTGGGTGAGGAGGGTGAAGGAAGGGGTGTGTGTGGAAAGGGGTGGAGGAAATTGGTGAGATGGGGGGTGGTGGTGAGTGGGAGAGAGAAGAGGTGCTATGGAAGAGTGATGTGTATGGGAGGAAAGGGGGAGGCCACTGGCTAATTGACACAGTTTAAATGTTTAGTGTCCCGTTGGTACTTCCTCTCTCTCTCTCTCTCTCTCTCTCTCTCTCTCTCTCTCTCTCTCTCTCTCTCTCTCTCTCTCTCTCTCTCCTCCTACGCTCACACACCCAACCCTTCCGTTCTCCAATTCCTTCATTCTTCCATTCCACTTCATTCCGTCTGCTAGTCTGTCTCTTTAAGTCATTCTTCCCTTTCCCATCTCTGTGGTTCTTCCTCTGTTCCATCTTTTTCTTCTCTGTCTCCCTCCTTCTTCCTTTCTTCCATCCTCTCCTCCTCCTCCTCCTCCTCCATTCTCTCCTTCGATCCACCTCTCACTTTTATTGAAGACTTTCTATTCTTATCTCTTTATTCCCACTCCCTTCTCCTTGATTCTCTGTCTTCTTTCTCCCATTCTTTTCTTTTCTCGCTATTTATCTCCCTCACTTTCTTCTCTCTAACTACATATCTCTCCTCTATCCTCCTCCCTCCCTTCTCTCCCACCCCTCTCTCCTACCTCCCTCTCGCCTCTTCCTCTCTCTCCCCCTGAACCATTATTATTCTCTACTTTCTATTCTTTTTTCTCCCAACACTCCTCCCCCTCTCTCTCTCTCTCTCTCTCTCTCTCTCTCTCTCTCTCTCTCTCTCTCTCTCTCTCTCTCTCTCTCTCTCTCTCTCTCTCTCCCATTTTACCTCCCTTCTCTCTCTCTTGCCCACCATTTTTTTTCTTTCACATTATCTCCTGTCTCCTCTTTTTTTATTTCCTTTCCTTCCTTCCTCTTCCTTCCTTCCTTCTTCCTTCCTTTTTTTTTCCTTCCTTCCTTCCTCCTTCCTTCCTTCTTTTTCCTTCCTCTTCCTTCCTCTTCCTTCCTTCCTCTTCCTTTCCTCTTCCTTCCTTCCTTCCTCCCTTATTTCCCTTTCCTCTTTCCTCTCTTCCTTTCCCTTCTTTCCTCTTCCTTTTTCTTCCTTCCTTCCTTCCTTCCTGCCTCTCCTTCCTTCCTTCCTTCCTTCCCTTTCCCTTCCTTCCTTCCGCCTGGTTCGTGATCTTATCTTCTCGGGCTGAATGTCTCAAATCCTAACACTGGAGGTATAATGTTGGAGGAAATTTCATTCTAATGTGTGTGTGTGTGTGTGTGTGTGTGTGTGTGTGTGTGTGTGTGTGTGTGTGTGTGTGTGTGTGTGTGTGTGTGTGTGTGTGTGTGTGTGTGTGTGTGTGTGTGTGTGTGTGTGTGTGTGTGTGTGTGTGTGTGTGTGTGTGTGTGTGTGTGTATGTGTGTGTGTGTGTGTGTGTTTTGCAATTCTTGTTGATATGTATGCATAAGCAACGGTGTGTATCTGTGTAAACCTCTCATGTATGGGCTAGGAATAATGTATGTATGTAAGGTGGCGTTCATGTATGAGTGTATGCTACAGCTAGTGTCTGTATTCATGTTTGTATAACTCCACAACCCCTCTCCTCCTCCTCCTTCCTTTAACAAAAACACTACCCCAAACCATCAGTTAATTAGTCATTACCCAGCAAACCTCACCTGTCCAAACCCATACCTGCTGATACTAGCTCATAATAATAAACTTGTTAATATTTGCCCCCCTCCTGGCCCCCTATACTCACCTCCACACCTCCACCTCACCCCACCTTACCTCCTCCTCGCCTCCCTCACCCCACCTTTTTACCCCTCCCCACCCCTCCTCACCCCCTCCTCGTGTGAATAATATCATTATCAAATCCACTTCGTTACCACAATTTTATACATTATGACGGGTAATATTCCCCACCCCCCCACCCCCACCAGATTGTCCCAAATTTATAAAAATGTCAAAAATGTCGACATGGAGGGGGTTGGGGGTGGAGGGGAGGGGAAGAGGAGGTGGAAGAGGGAAAGGGTGAAGAGGATGAGGAAAGGGGAAGGGGAAGGGGAAGGGGTAAGGGGAGAGGTATTAGGCATGACAGCCAATTAATGTTATAACTTTCCTATATTATCTTCCCCAGATCCCACAACCACCCCTATACATAATCGCTGTTGCCATTTTCCTGTCTTTGGGGAGAGTGTGCCAACCTGTTTCCATGCCTTGGGCTGGGCCTCTATCCTACACCCCTTTGCATGCCTTCCGTGCGGCCTTAGCCTTTCCTGCCGCTGCCGCCGCCGCTCCTCCTTCCTCTCTCTCTTCTTCTTCTTCTTCTTCTTCTTCCCTCGGTTAGATTAACATTGTCATGGGTTAGGTTAGTCAGGTTAGATTAGGTTAGGTTAGATTAGGATTAGGGTATTTAATCATCAGGTGAAAAAACTCGGGTGTTTAACCTAACCTAACCTAACCTAAGCTAACCTAACCTAACCTAACCTAACTCGATCTCATTTATTTTGGTCACTATAGACATCTCAACCCTAATGCTTCCTCGTGTAGACTCCAGGGCATAAGATTAACATACAGACGGACTATTAAACACGGTTCCTTCCATCCTTCCTTCCTTCCTTCATTCATTCATTCTGTCATTTTTTGTCTTCCTTCAGGCGATAAAAGTCAACCCAAAGGAGAGAGAGAGAGAGAGAGAGAGAGAGAGAGAGAGAGAGAGAGAGAGAGAGAGAGAGAGAGAGAGAGAGAGGGAGGCTTGGGAGACAGACAGACAGACAAACAGACAGACAAACAAACAAACAGACAGACAGACACAGACAGACAGATAGAAAAACAGACACAGACAGACAGACAGACAGACAGATACTGGAGACTTTTCGTTTTATAACACCAAATGTCTCTGGGCCACAACTTTGGGGGGGTGAAAAAGGTCAAAGTTTTTAAAAGTTTTGATCGTAGTCGCTCTCAGAATTACACATCTTCGACCAAATCCCCCGGAAAACTGTAGAAGGAAGAACGTGTAGTTTTGGTCTTTATGTAGTTCATGTATAAGGTCTGTTTTTGTAGTAGTGGTGTGGTTAGGTGTTGGATGATTGAGGGGGGGGGGGGGGGGGTAGGGGGTGTGTGGTAGGGGGCAAGGGTTGTGTGGTAGGGGTTGTGTGGTAGTGTTGTATGATACTGTTTTGTAATACTGTGTTGTCTGATAATATTTAATGTTGTATTTTTATGAGTCTTCTGATGAGGCCAATTACTACTAGGGCCTATTAGTACTGACTGGGGCCTATTAATAACTTGTAGTATTAAGACTAAGTGCCTATTAGTACTGAGGGCTATTAAGTAGTGGGCCCTATTATGACTAAAGCCTATTAGCACTGGAGGCCTATTAACACTGGGGTCTAATAGCATCATGTCCTAATAGTACTGGATTCTAATAGTAATGTCTCCTAATAGCACTGTGTCCTAATAACACCAGGGTCTAATAGCACTAGAGCTTAATATCACTGGTCCTAACACCACTGTGGCCTAATAGCACTGGGAGCCTGTTAGCAATGGAGCCTCATAGCACTGTGGCCTAATAGCACTAGGGGCCTAATAGCACTGTGGCCTAATAGCACTGTGGCCTAATAGCACTGTGGCCTAATAGCACTGTGGCCTAATAGCACTAGGGGCCTGTTGAACTGTGGCCTAATAGCACTGTGCTTCAATACACTGTGGCCTACCAGCACTGGGAAACCCTGCTGGAACTGTGGCCTAATAGCACTGGGAGCCTGTTGAACTGTGGCTCATTGTTCAGGGGCCTGTTGAACTGTGGCCTAATAGCACTGTGGCCTAATAGCCACTAGGGGGCCTGTTTGGAATCAGCCTAATAGCACTGTGGCCTAACAGCACTTGGGGGCCTGTTGAACTGTGCCCACAGGCACGGAGCCTAATAGCACTAGGGGCCTGCTGGAACTGTGGCCCAATAGCACTGGTTTCACAGCACTAGGCCTGTTGAACTGTGGCCATTAGCACTCGTGCCTGCTAATAGCACTAGGGGCCTGTTGAACTGTGGCCTCAATAGCACTGGTTTTACAGCACTAGGCCTGTTGACCAAAATAATAGCACTAGGGGCCTGTTGAACTGTGGCCTAATAGCACTAGGGGCCTGTTGAACTGTGGCCTAATAGCACTGGAGCCTAATAGCACTAGGGGCCTGTTGAACTCACCAAAACCACCATTTACATTATGCTCTGTGTTGAAGGTATCTACAGCCATTTGACCTTTACAACAACAGTTTTATTACGTTCTACCTTTGTCTCTTATCAGTAAAAGTCTTTGATATTATTGAACAAAGGAACAACTTGTCAGGAAGCCAATGAGGAAACAGGAAATATATATGAATGTTTATTTTGTATGATAGAGCTCTTTTCTGATTGGTTGGTTACTTTGATGACTGGCTGTTTGTTTGGATGACGTAGTTCTTGGCAATTACCAACAACAACAACGATAATGACAATGACAACAACAACAACAACAATAATAATAATAATAATAATAATAATAATAATAATAATAATAATAATAATAATAATAATAATAATAAAAATAATAATAATAATAATAATAATAATAATAATAATAATAATAATAATAATAATAAAAATAATAATAATAATAATAATAATAATAATAAAAATAATAATAATAATAATAATAATAATAATAATATTAATAATAAAACCCTAAACCACGAAACTCAATAAACACCCCCCACACACAAGAGATTCCCATCACTACACCCGTTACCATGACAATTATTATTTATATTTGAGAAAAACACGAAACAAATATATAAACAAAATGTATATAATAAAAGTGTTGTATCCTGTTGATAATAGAAACATTAACTGTATGACGTGATGTACTGTAAATCTGTCCTTTTTGTTGTGGCGCTTGAGTTATGTCTGTTTTTTATTGTTGTTTTTGTTTTTTTCGTTGTTTTTTTTGCATTTTGTTGTTGTTGTTGTTTTCGTTGTTTTTTGTTGTTTTTGTTGTTTTCTTTTTTTTTCGTTTGTTGTTGTTTGTTGTTGTTTTCTTTGTTTTTTTTTTGTTGTTCTTGTTGTTGTTGCTGGTTCTTTTTGCTATGTTAAGTGGTTTTTTGTGAGTGTTGTTTATTCTCTCCCTTCTTTGTCCCTTTCTTCCCCTCTTTCCTTCACCTTTTGTTTCTCCTATTTTCCCTTTCCCACCTCTTCTTCACTCCTTCACTTCTATCCACTCCTGCCACCCATTTCTCCCTCCTTTCTCCTCCCTCCCTCTTTCCACATCTCCTTTCCCATCCACCCTTTTCTCTTTTCTTCCCCCTTCCACATCTCACTCCCCAACCATCCCCCCTCCTCCCATCCTCTCTTCACCCCTCCTCAGTCAAAACTTAACATCACTACCACTAGCAATAAACTCCAGGAAGGAATCCACCGAGGCAGTAACGAGACCATATATAACTACCCACGATATGTTTACAAGTCACTCAGAAAAACGATCTCTTTCGCGGGAGGGAGGTACTATAGGGAACGATGAATTCCATAATGAACACTACTACTCCTGTTGTATCGATAAGGTTGTCAGAATCCTTCGTCAGTTGTGTAATACTTTTTTTTTAAACACAAAATCGTTCAGATACTTTTTGGGGGGGAGGGAGCCACTGTACATAAGCTGGACTTTCTGATGTTTCTTTCTACAACTTGGTACAGCTTGCAGCTTGGCATAGAATTTTCTTCAGAAGACCAGCGGCGGTGAAACTTGATAAAGGAAGTCTTGGGAAATCTCTCTCTCTCTCTCTCTTACCTACAGGAGGAACACACCTTGAGGAGGAAGGGGGTGGGGGGGGGAGATGATTACGTATTCATAAAGTAAATTACTGTATCTTCCTTGACCACAGAGGTTCGACCGCAGATCTGACTTTAGGCCACAGATTTAGTCAGATTTTGGCCATGAGCTGCCTACTTGTTACACCCTCACACACACACACACACACACACACACACACACACACACACACACACACACACACACGAGAAAAGGTAAAGTGTAACAGCAGAAATCTTACCGCAGATGCTTAAACTTTTAACGCAGATTGGGAGTGAGTTGCCTTCGTACAAGACTGTTACCTTCTATTGATGAAAATCTAAAACTCGGCAGCAGATAATGGTTAATCCAGCTGTCTGAAGGGGGTGGGGGTGAGGGGAACAGGGGGGGAGGGATGGTGGGGAAGGAGGGGAGGAGGGAAGTGGACAGGGAGAGTGGGGAGGTGATCGGGGGGAACAGGGAACGAGGGACGTGGAGGGGGTGACCGGAAGGGGGAGGGATGGTGGAAGGGGGTAATGGGGGTAAGGGGAGGGGGAGGAAGAGGTAGGGAAGGACGGGGGAGGGGGAAGGATGATTTCTGAGTGCTGACTTGGAGGAGATAGTCTTAACTCCGCGTCTCAAGGGAATGACTTAGAGATTTACCCGCTCGTAAATACACACCTTGGCCGACTTACCTGTGCATGACGTGTCCCATCACTCACAGGTAAGCTGGAGAGTTATAACGCCTTGTTAGTCAGAAATGGTGCAATGTAAGTCAGAGTAAATTGGGGTGTTTACAATGTTGCAAGTCAGAAATGGTGCAATCTACCTCCACGTGAAATTAGGTATTATACAAAATTACAAATCTTTAATATATTCTCTCTATGTCTAAACACTTCTACAATAGATTCTGAACTTGGCAACACAATTTATAAACAACAACAGTCTCCAGGGTAACAATATCTCATCATCTTCACTACACTCTCACTATTAACATATAAAATCCATCCTGGGAGAGAGAAGAGATTTTTAGACACTGTTGATACTATGTAATTGTGTCGTTATAATGCTATTGTCGGGGTTTAATAACTAAGGTCTTTAAGTGAGTAATTTGGTTAGTTATTGTGATAATACACCAAGAATTTAAAGATTATTATGAGAGATAGAACTGTGTGTGTGTGTGTGTGTGTGTGTGTGTGTGTGTGTGTGTGTATACCTGTTCATCTATAGACATTAGACAGTACTCAAACACTGTGTCTCCCCTGGTTCTTGTTCTCTGTCTCTTGAACAACAGTAAAGTTTGCACACACACACACACACACACACACAACACACACACACACACACACATGACACACACACACACACACACACACACACACACACACTGTTCCATCTACATTATCCTCCTGTGTGTGTGTGTGTGAGTGAGAGTGGAGAGAGAGCAGGGGTGTGTGTGTGTGGAGAGTGGCTGTGGAATATTAAGCGACGACTACCCAGCTTGTAAACAAACCACTCCCTCCCTCTCCTCCCCCTCCCCACTCTCCCCCACTCTCCTTCCCCCACACCTCACTTTGATTGATTCACACTTCAATTTCATTAGAGTTTGATACCCTATGGCGCGGCGTGTTTTCCACCTGGTTCATGGCTTCGCTGTTGACTTCACATTCACCTGACGAGGAAGCTTGTGAGCATCAACATTGGCTTCACTTCTCCCCCGTGAACACACAGCTGCAGGGGATGCTATTTTAGACACTGAAACTACAATAAAATAATAATTCTTTTTCCATCATTGAGAGTTTCTGACACCAAGTTATTTTTGTTATTTATATTGATTATTTATGTAGAAAATTCTTTAACTTTTATTTCCTGTGATTGATTAAAATTCACTTAAAAAATTTATGAACCGAAACAGAAGAAATAGAGTTAAAAATGTCGATACGTGGAGTCACAAATTTCAGGTAATTTGTTCTCACTGTTACTCACTGACTATCTCTTTAATAGGGTAATGACAACAATTATCTCTTATAGTCACTCATTAGAGATAAAATTAAAGAACACTTGATAATTGATCCTGACACAATATACAGTTAATTAGAAAAAATATACATGTAATTAACCCCTTTTTTCGTATGTTAATTAATTTTGTTGTTTTACCTATGTGGATCTTGATTTCATTCTAAACTATTATATAAATTATTTCATATAAATCTGTAATAACATCATCAGGGAGTCTTATACAGGTAGTAATATAATCAAGCTCATGAGACTCACCAGGTAACCATCCTCACACCTGTCTCATACCTGTCATTAACTGTGGGGGTGACTCAGAGGACAGGTAGAAGGAGAGAGGGGAGATAGCTGAGAGGGTGATCAGCTGATGGGTGACGATGGATGTTGCGATATAAAAAGGTAAAAACAAACATTAAATTGTTTCAATATTGGATTATGACCCTTGAGACTCCCTCCACTTACCTCAGCCCCTCCACACATAACTCCACCCTCCCACACACCCCATCTCCCCCACACCTCCCCCATCCCCCATACACCCCCCTCTCCCACAAATCCTCTCCCCCACATCCCTCTCCCCACACCTCACCCACCCCCACACCCCTTTTCACTCCCCACACACCTCACCTTACCCCCCACACCTTCATTCTCCCCACACCTCACCCACCCCCCAGAGCACTACCACCATCCTGCCGTACCAACAAAGTGACGATATCTCTCCAAGTCACGGGGCCGTAATCGTCCCTTAAATACGTTCAGACTCCAGGCCACGTATAGAGCCGTACCTTGAACCTTCTGGGAGAACTCTTATACTATCTCCAGGTCGTATATTAGATCGTGTCTCCAATTTCTCAAGGGATCACTTATCTCCTGCTGTCAGTATTTACATTCAGGTCTCTCTCTCTCTCTCTCTCTCTCTCTCTCTCTCTCTCTCTCTCTCTCTTTAAGTCTGTCTGCCTGTCTATCTGTCTGTTGTTCAAATTGGTTTGGTTAATTTTGTTAAGTTGCGTTAGGTTAGGCTAGGCTAGATTATGTCTGGTTTGGTTTGGTTAGGTTAGGTTTGGTTAGGTTAGGTTAGGTTGGGTTAGGTTAGGTTAGGTGATATATGGATCGGTAAGGAAGTCATTTACCGTAAGACCAGCTCTTCCAGAACCATCTAGAGTGATATATAAGTTGTAGCTTAGGGAGGTAACGAGCAAGGTGTGTGTGTGTGTGTGTGTGTGTGTGTGTGTGTGTGTGTGTGTGTGTGTGTGTCTAAATATTTGTATATCCTCCTCATCCTCCTCCTCCTCCTCATCATCATCATCATCATCATCATCATCATCATCATCATCATCATTATCATCATTATCACCAGTACTATCATGAACACCATAACAATTACCATCACTCACCCACTGTAGGTAAATCACTAGAGGGGAGAGAGAGAGAGAGAGAGAGAGAGAGAGAGAGAGAGAGAGAGAGACGGCTGGTGTCAGGTATATAATTCCCCTCTTGTGTAATAATAATAATAATAACAGCTTGACTCTCTCTCTATTAACCTAACCCAACCTAACCTAACCTAATCTCACCTAGCCTCACACTAACCTAGCCTCAACCTAACCTAGCCTCACACTAACCTAGCCTCAACCTAACCTAGCCTCAACCTAACCTAGCCTCAACCTAACCTAGCCTCACACTAACCTAGCCTCACACTAACCTAGCCTCACACTAACCTAGCCTCACACTAACCTAGCCTCACACTAACCTAGCCTCAGCCTAACCTAGCCTCAACCCTAACCTGGCCTCACACTAACCTGGCCTCAACCCCACAACCTAGCCTCCAGCCTAACCTGGCCTCACACTAACCTAGCCTCAACCCTAGCCTAGCCTCCCAGCCTAACCCCTGGCCTCAACCTAACCTGGCCTCACACTAACCCCTAGCCTCAACCTAACCTAGCCTCCAGCCTAACCTAGCCTCACACTAACCTAGCCTCACACTAACCTGGCCTCACTGCCCTAGGCCTCAGCCCTGGCTAGCCTCAACCTAACCTAGCCTCACTAGCCTGGCCTCAGCCTAACCCTGGCCTCCAGCCTAGCCTGGCCTCACACTAGCTGGCCTCAGCCTAGCCTGGCCTCAGCCTAACCTGGCCTCCAGCCTAGCCTGGCCTCAGCCTAGCCTGGCCTCACACTAACCCCTGGCCTCCAGCCTAACCTAGCCTCAACCTAACCTAGCCTCAACCTAACCTAGCCTCAACCTAACCTAGCCTCACACTAACCTAGCCTCAACCTAACCTAGCCTCAACCTAACCAGCTGCTGTAATAATTGTCCTGCTCTGTTCATTTCACCCAAAGGCTTTCACTTACTCCCCTATGTAATTCTCCACTACTCACCACCACCTGTACCTCCTCCTCGTTAGTCTGGCTGGCGACACACACACACACACACATACACACACACATACACACACACACACACACACACACACACACACACACACACACATACACACACACACACACACACACACACACACACACACACACACACACACACACACACACACACACACACACACACACACACACATACACACACACACACACACACACACACACACACACACACACACACACACACACACACACACACACACACACACACACACACACACACACACAACACACACACTGTACCTTAATTATTCGGAAAGGTATTGGGGGAATATTGTGTAGGTGTGTCTGTCTGTCTGTCTGTCTGTCTGTTGGTCTCATCTGTCTGTCTGTCTGTCTGTTAATGCCCTAACTCTATAATTCTTTCAATAATTTGGTTTCTAAACTTGAACTGTGCTTTTTATGGGGTCAAATACCATGACTTAAAAGGTCAAAGGTTATTTAATAAACTGTGACATTTAATTACAATTCGACCCTAATTCACGGTTCCTACTAGTAGTAGTTTGTCTGTCTGTCTGTCCCTCCTCTATCTATCTATCTATCTATCTATCTCTCCGTCTTCTCTAACACACACACACACACACACACACACACACACACACACACACACACACACACACACACACATCAGAGAGCAAGGGCCCCATCACCTAACCTCTTGATGTGGTAAAGAGTGGTTCATCATTTTTCATTCCATCACTGTCGACCATCTCATTAAACTTTCCCCGTATCTAGGCCTCAGAAACGACCCTCAGCATCACTATTGAACGACCACCCACGCCATTGAACGACCACCCACGCCATTGAACGACCACCCACGCCATTATGATCGCCCAGCCACCCTGCCACCCACCCACCCACTCAATCACCATCCCAACCAACACTACCACTGACCCACCACCGCACCCACAACCACCAACACTACCACAACCTACCACCACACCCACAACCACCAACACTACCACAACCTACCACCACACCCACAACCACCAACACTACCACAACCTACCACCACACCCTCAACCACCAACACTACCACAGCCCACCACCACCCCCACACCACAAAATCCAGAGTGACCAAAACACAACACCATCATGAGAGAAAGTTATAACGTACGTGAACACAAGAGTTAAAGTGAACAGGAGAACATTACTAACTATTAAAATGATGCAGAGAGAGAGAGGTGTACTGTACCTTGCATCTATGTGTGAGGTCACGTTTTGCTCAAAGATTCATACATATACTTACGATGCAGCCAGCATGTATGTATGTATGTAATCATGGCGACCTGTGGTGTAATGGTCAACGTGCTCGCCTCAAAAGTGTGTGGTCCCGGGTTCGATCTCCGGGCGGGGTGAAACTATGGGCAAGTTTCTTTACGCCATTTGCCTCTGTCTACCCAGCAGTAATTGGAGACCTTTGATGTTAATCGATTTGCGAATCATGTTCCGGGGTAATGGTTAGCCAGTGCAATTGGCGAGTTGTCCGGTCTTCTCGGACTATTCCATGACACTGGTTCATGTAGCTCGTTAACTCAGGGTGTGGTTGTTGTGTTGGCGACAGCTTCTACACCTTAAACAAATTCACGCCAAGGTGGCCCGTGGGCCGGCCATCCTCGTTACACGAGGGGCAACCATTATTATGTAATCAGCCAAACAAAAACATATCAACCAAACAACATTATAAACAACAGCTGCTGCCCTAGGTCGTAAAAATATCTGACTCACTTTCCAATCAATTCGACAAAGCCATTGTGTCGTCAATACCCCAAGACCCCAAGACCCCAAGACCATCCCCTTCTCTCTCTCTCTCTCTCTCTCTCTCTCTCTCTCTCTCTCTCTCTCTCTCTCTCTCTCTCTCACGTGGTCTGTTAGAGACGTCTAACTAAGTCCTTCTTCAAACATCGCTGGGCTGTGAATGTCTTGGTAGTGAGCTCGAGTAAATGTTTATGATGGTGTGAACGATGATATGCGGTGTGTTTATGTCTTAATTGGTTTGTTCTTTGTTATTATTATTAGTAGTAGTAGTAGTAGTAGTAGTAGTAGTAGTAGTAGCAGTATTTATTGTTTCTAAGTTATATATTAAATGAGTCACGTACTATAAAACATTAACCCCATCCGCCATTCTCTCCCTCTGTTAAAAAAACTAAATTTATGACCCATGTTGGCCAAACTTATGACAGTCTAGGAGAGTTATGCATGCTAATCACTCTATTGCCCGCCCTGAACAAGTTAGTCATAAAACAATAGTATTATATTCAACGATGGTAAAGTATTGTTATAATATATTGTGTACGGATTAATTAGTGCCTCCTGTGCCATCATGTGGGTAAGGGTCAAAGCCACACGGGGGAATGTCAGGGGGAAGGGGTGGAGGAGGTTGGTTGGGGTATGTTGGTATATGGTCAGTGTCATGTTGGGATGCCTCAGTTTAGTGGCTGGTGAGGCGGTGAGTGTGCATGCATGGTCCGGCCTTTGACTGTTCTTATATGTGAACAAACCTATGAATCCTTGTTATTGTGGACGCCAAAGATCTTCATTGTATTGGTCAATGGTTCTTATGGTGAATTCCCTCAGAGCTGGAGATATGAAGAGATAGAAAGAGATATATAACTCGTTTGATATAACTACAACATAAAAATAACATTAACAAATTAGTTTAACTTTGTATTATTATAAGTTAGTGGATGTTTATGAGTCTGGATACCTATACAAATAATGTTTATAGACAGTGAAGGTATACAAACAATATACACAGACAATACAGGTATACAAACAATGGTAAACAACTATAACTCCCGTAAAACACAGCGCTGTAAACACTGACAGTACAGGTAGTAGACTGGCTGTAGTTCTCAGGTGAGCGAGTAATGAAACTTGACATAGGTATGAAACACGATGGCATAGGAGAACCAGGTGAGAGAGAGAGTGTGTGCGTGTGTGTACCTGTGTTTGTGTGTGTGTGTGTGTGTGTACCTGTGTTTGTGTGTTTGTGTCTAGGTGGTGTCTGTCTGTCTGTCTGTCTGTCTGTCTGTCTGTCCCTGTGTCTACCTGTGTATAGATGCAGTCCTAACACGACCCTAACACGACCCTAACACGATCTAACACGATCTAACACGACCCAAACACGACCCTAACACGATCTAACACGACCCAACACGACCTAACACGAACATAACACGACCTAACACGACACTAACGCGACCTAACACGACCTAACACGAACATAACACGACCTAACACGACACTAACGACCACTTAACACGACCCAAAACACGATCTAACGACCTAACGACCCTAACACGACCCTAACACGACCCTAACGCGACCTAACACGACCCAAACACGACCATAACACGACCTAACACGACCTAACACGACCTAACACGACCTAACACGACACTAACGCGACCTAACACGACTCTCATCCATATGTATAAACCCGCGTGTTAAAAGCGACTTGTAAAACCATCCTGGTACTGACAAATATCCACAAATATCAGCAAATATCCACGAATATCCACAAATATCCACAAATATCCACAAATATCCACAACTATCCACAAATATCCACAAATATCCACAATTATCCACATATCCACCAATCCACATCCGTCATCTCTACCTTATGGATATTGTCTCTTAATACCTCAATGCTTTATGTAATGCAGTTTGTAATTTCACGATTCTTAACTTCTGTACCAGCACAGGTTAGGTTAGGGTCACGTTACAGCTGGTTAGGTTATAGGTTTGGTTAGGTTAGGATTACGTTACAGCTAGTTAGGTTTGGGTTAGGTTAGGTTAGGTTAGGTTAGGTTAGGTTAGGTTAGGATAGGTTAGGTTAGGTTAGGACGCTCTAAAGTGGAGTTAATTTAAAACACCGATAAAATGATAATTAGAAGGAGGAGAAAAATAATGAAGACAAATAAAGAAATAAAATAAAATAAACAAACAAAACACAACATGGAGTTACTCATTAGTGTAATTTAAACACAAGTGAAGAAAGACGAACGTAAAAAGAGACGATAATGAGACATAGAACGAAAAAATAACAAAGATGGAGATAAGATAATGTAAAGAGAGTATGAGAAAGAGAGAATGAAAGAATGAAGAGAAAAAATGTGAAAAGAAGACAATGAGAAGAAGGGAGAAGATGGAAGAAGGGAGAGGATCAAGAGAGAATGTTAAGAGAGATAGAGAGAGACACCGACTGAATGGGATGAATTACTTTTATGAGGGGAGAGAGAAAGAGACTAGGAGGAGAACATGTAAAAGAGAAGAGAAGGGAAAGGGAAGACCAATTAGGGAGAGGAAGAAGGGAGAGAGTAAAGGGAGAACTGAGAGGCGAAGGGTGAGACTCGGGGGGAAGGGAGAGAGAGAATGGAGAGACTAAGGGAGAAGGGAGAGGCTCAGGGAGAAGGAAGGAGAGAGAAGGGAGAGGTTCAGGGAGAGGCTCAGGGAGAAGGGAGAGGCACAATATACTAATTAACCTAACTAATTATCCCTCAATTAATGACGTAATGACTAATTAGCCCGAAAACAGTGGCAGTGAATTAGTTGTAATGGGCCGCTAATACCAACTGAGGTAATAGGAATCCCCATTAGCTCTCAAGCCCATTAGAATCTATACACCATTAGTTGAAGTATGGGTTAGTTTAGGTTGAGGCTTAATAGAACCAGGACCTATTAACTGGCTTCGTTCCTAATGGCGATGGTTACTCTACGACCAATTAAGAAGGGGGGCCAATTTGACCCGTCCACTAGTTTAGGGGTGGGAGGGAGGGAGTGGGAGGGTAGTGGGAGGGATGGAGAGTGTGTGGGGTGTCAAGACGAGTGGGAGGAATGTGGAGGGGGGAGGAGGAAGGGGTCAAGATGGGTGGGAGGGGGTCAAGGGGAAGGGTCAAATGGGGTCCAGACAATCCTGGTGTGGTGGTGGTGGTAGTGAGGGTGGGGGGAACCGTATTCTAGTCTCGTGTCTTATTTTCATTCCAGTCAGTGAATTTACTATTTGGGGCGAGCCAGAGCTTCCGTGAGGTGTTGTGGCCCTGTACTGTACGGCCTTGGGGAGGGTGGGGGAGAGAGAGAGAGAAGGGGAGAGAGAGAAGGGGAGAGAGAGAAGGGGAGAGAAAGAAGGGGAGAGAGAGAAGGGGAGAGAGAGAAGGAGAGAGATCGTATAGCGGAATCAAAGAGCAAGAACAATAAACACAAAGAGAAAGAGAGACTAAATAAGTACGAAAAAGAGACTAAAAAGGAGGAAGAAATAATAAGAGAAAAGAAGATAGAATACAATCTTAAACTGTCTGTCTGTCTGTCTGTCTGTCTGTCTGTCTGTCTGTCTGTCTGTCTGTCTGTCTGTCCGTCTGTCTGTCTGTCTGTCCTGGCCTGGGTATCAGCACACACTCCACAACAACTTTCCTCCTCAAGACAAGAATTAACCCAAACACTCCCAAGGCGTCTTAGAAAAATGTATACACACACACCTTTAACCTTAACTTACCTAACCTAACCTAACCTAACCTAACCTAACCTAACCTAACCAAATCTAACCTAACCTTATCTAACCTAACCTAACTCAACCCTTCGTATCACCAAAACAACAATATTATTCTCGCTTATAGAATACTTCACATAACAACACGTAAGGACAATGTATGGTACTATGGTAGTGTGTCATGGTACTATGGTAGTGTGTCATGGTACTATGGTAGTGTGTCATGGTACTATGGTAGTGTGTCATGGTACTATGGTAGTGTGTCATGGTACTATGGTAGTGTGTCATGGTACTATGGTTGTGTGTCATGGTACTATGGTAGTGTGTCATGGTACTATGGTAGTGTGTATGGTACTATGGTAGTGTGTCATGGTACTATGGTAGTGTGTCATGGTACTATGGTAGTGTGTCATGGTACTATGGTAGTGTGTCATGGTACTATGGTAGTGTGTCATGGTACTATGGTAGTGTGTCACGGTAGATTGTATACATTTTTTTCTGAGACACTTATTTTTTCTGCCTCAAGTAGATCTAAGCCAAGACAGTACAAGTTCTGCAAAATAGGTGTTAATGAGAAAATTATCAGGTACCATCTAGGAGACTTTAAGTACCTACCTGAGATGTAATTATCACTTCTTAATGATAATTGTATTCTTGTGTTTACCTGGTGAGCTCCTCTTTTTTTTCTTTTAGTTTTTCATTTGATTTTTTTTTAAGTTGTGTTGTTTTTTTGTCCTGATGAAGTTAAGTGTTTATTTAATTTTTTCTGCTGTTTTCTTTTCTTTTATATTTAATTCGTTTTTCATTTGCCTTTGTTTTAATTCTTTGGAAATTTTTGTTTTACTTTTAACTTCATTTTACACCTTTAGTGGACGTAATTAAAACTTGTGGTAAAAATGAACTTTTATATTTGTACCCGTGTGTGTGTGTGTGTGTGTGTGTGTGTGTGTGTGTGTGTGTGTGTGTGTGTGTGTGTGTGTGTGTGTGTGTGTGTTTCCATCCAGGTATCTTATGAACGTAATAACTCAGCCGCTCACACTAAGCACTCCCAAGGTGCTCGTCTATGTAACAGGTTAAATGGTTCTTTGTCCTGATGGGCCCCAGTTCTAATGGACCCCAGTTTTAATGGGTCCCAATTTTATCTTGGTACACGCCCATTTCAACCCATTTCAAAATTTTACTGTCCAATTTTAAAGATACTAACTAGATAATTTTAAGGATATACCAATTACAATTATAATGATACTAATTACAATTATCATCAAAAATAGTATCAAGAACAGGGATTTTTTTTTACTTTAATTGGGAAGAAAATTAAACAAAAAACAAGTAAAAAAATAAAATATTAAAAAAAAGAAACACAAATTCAGACAAAAACAAAACAAAAAAACAAAAACAAAAAAAACAAAAGCAATGAACATGTTATAAATACTGAGTAATTTTTAGACACTCACATCAAAGGACAAACACACAGCTGTAGGCGTTTCAGATTATACTGTACTTTCAAGCCTGTAATGTGATTTTATCTCTCTGTAATTACCAACAAATCTACCCCCCCCTCCCCCTCCCCCCTCCCCCACCTCCCCCGTTGGATGTGAATTAATATAACACTCACTAGCTTTGCGACTTTGTGTGCGTGTGTGTGTGTGTGTGTGTGTATTCCCAGCAAGGCCAAGAAATATCAAGGTGACACACACTACACAGGTAATATGGCTCTTACACACCTACACCTTCCTACACTATCTCCGCTGAGCCATGAGACGGGGTTCATATCTCCTCCCAACACACCTGGTCATATTCTACCTGTATATGATCAGGTGTTCAGGCTTGATATGGCAAGGATGGTATTTGGTCTCAGGTATGTTATGAGTATATTCTATTACACACACACACACACACACACACACACACACACACACACACACACACACACACACACACACACACACACACACACACACACACACACACACACACACACACACACACACACACACACACACACACACACATACACACGCACACACACACACACACACACACACACACATCTACACCAGGGACCCCACGTGAATTTGCCATTGTGAGGACGATATTTCTGTTTAGTGCAAGAGAGGCATATTTATACCCCAGACTTTGGCTAGATGTCCCTTGACTGGTGACCTGGGCTATGTTCTAGCTTTGATCTGTCTATATCCTGGCTGTCTCTGGAGTATTGTGTCATCAACGTTCGTACTCAACAATGTCGACTAAATCATGTACAGCTGCGGTCAGAATTCCTTGAACACTTGGGCAATATCCGTTATTTTACCGGAACTGCAAAAATAAAAATAAAAATAAGACTCCTTAATTTAAAAAAAAAATGGGTTAATATTCCTCGTCAAGTTTTGTATACAGGCCTAAGTGTCCAGGTAATTCTGTCCTTAACTGTACACCCTCAGAAAAACGCCCCGTAAGCTTGTGTAAGATAGTAATTGTGTATAAGATAACAAGAGTGTGTAAGATAACAAGGGTGTGTAAGATAACAAGGGTGTGTAAGATAACAAGGGTGTGTAAGATAACAAGGGTGTGTAAGATAACAAGAGTGTGTAAGATAACAAGAGTGTGTAAGATAACAAGGGTGTGTAAGATAACAAGGGTGTGTAAGATAACAAGGGTGTGTAAGATAACAAGGGTGTGTAAGATAACAAGGGTGTGTAAGATAACAAGAGTGTGTAAGATAACAAGAGTGTGTAAGATAACAAGAGTGTGTAAGATAACAAGAGTGTGTAAGATAACAAGAGTGTGTAAGATAACAAGGGTGTGTAAGATAACAAGAGTGTGTAAGATAACAAGACATAAACAATAACAGATCTTTTCTTTCACTCTCTACTGAAGGTAAAGTCTCCTTCAAAAATAAATTATATATTTCTCTCAATGTCTAGACGTAATGGCTTAATGGTTTAATGGCTTGAAGACATTACCTCAGTTAAATGATGCCTATGGGAGCGTTTTTATTCACTATGTTTGCTGAAGAATAACAATGAGGGAATATTTATCTGTTTTCTTCATATTCTTGTTTATGATGACAGGTTAGGTTAGGTTAGGTCAGGTCAGGTTAGGTTAGGTTCGGTTAATTTTGTGGGTCCGGATCAGGGAATTTGGTATATCTCTTTGTGTTATGAAGGGGATGCTGTGAGAACGTGACACCATACCACACCACACCCCCCCACACCACACCACACCACACCACACCCTTCCCCAAACACCCCGTCCACACACACATGTAAACGAACCCACAGGAAGCCGAAAAACAGAAGAAAAAAAGCCTCTTTAACCTGAACAGATTTTTCCCCCCCATAATCCCTACCATCCGGTTGGGAAATCTCATCACTCTATTACATTAACACCATCATTAATTATTTTTTTAGTTAGGTGATATTTCTTTTTCCCTCTCAATTAAATGTTTCCCTAAAAGAGAAAACATAATATGTCGCCTGTTATTATTTCCAGCCGGGCGTGTAGCAGTGATAGCCCGGATGGAAAGATTTCATTGAATTATGGTGATAAGATTGACATATATGTTACAGAGAGAGAGAGAGAGAGAGAGAGAGAAAGAAAGAAAGAAAGAAAGAAAGAAAGAAAATAAGAAAGAAAGAAAGTAAAGAGGGAGAAAAAACAGAGAGAGAGATAGAGAAAATAGAGATAGAGAGATAATAGTGAGATAAAACACAGTAAAGTGAGACAAGAAAATAAAATTCCTCCGGTTGTTGAATCTTTAAAGCCAGGAGGCAGATGGTGCATGCAATATTGTCTGCGTCCGGGTGAGTGATTGATGACAGCCCTGCAATATCAAGCAAAAAGGATAAATTTGATCAGGTAGCATAAATTGACTTGCATATTGTATTAGATTTTATTGAATTGTTAGGATTAGATGGTTGGTGTGTGTGTGTGTGTGTGTGTGTGTGTGTGTGTGTGTAAATATTAAACATTTTCTCATTGTCAAAAGTCAAAATATCTTCCTCTCCTTTCCTTGCTCTCTGTGTCTATCTGTCTGTCTGTCTGTTTGTCTGTCTCTCTGTCTATATCTCTCTCTCTCTCTCTTTCTCTCATTATCCTCACCGTCACGTACAGTCAGAAGTCCTCACAGTCACTTTCCACTTTAAATTGTTTCTACAGAGTTTCACACAGTCAGTCTTGCCACAGTATAAAAAAAAAAATCCCGAGTAGAAAAACATTGCCTCTTTTTTTATTCATCTTTACAGGTCAGAGTCAGGTCAGGGGTATTTTTCTCCCCCCTGAGCTTCCCCCCTCAGAATAACTAGTATCGAGATAAACATACTCTATAATTTAGTCATTCACACACACACACACACACACACACACACACACACACACACACACACACACACACACACACACACTACAGCTAAAGACTTCCTATTACTTCCCTTCTCCTTTTAGTTCTGATGACCCGTGATGTGAGCTGTAGACAACTCTAGTAGTCAGCCCCGTGTTGCCTTTAGGTTGTGAGGCATCAAAGGTGGAGAGAAAGAGAGAGAGAGAGAGAGAGAGAGAGAGAGAGAGAGAGAGAGAGAGAGAGAGAGAGAGAGAGGTGAATGGGTAGGAAAGGTTCTCTATTCCTCCTCCTCTTCCATTCGTTCCTGTTGGCTGATAGGTTTCTCTCTATCTCTCTCTCTCTCTCTCTCTCTCTCTCTCTCTCTCTCTCTCTCTCTCTCTCTCTCTCAAAGGATGGAGAAGGTTCTGACTGAGGTAGTTCTCTGTATTTAATGAGTCTCTCCCTTTTAAAACCCCTCGTTAAGCACCCTCTCGTTAAGTTCAATATACACACCTTAGTGATCTCGTTAACCTCTCCTTCTCTCGTTTAAAGGCTTCACAATCCTTAAATAATTGTTAAACGTCAATAAATTTAAGGTAATGACAATCCCTTAACGATTTATTTCAATATTATCTAATTTAAAATAATCGTGTACCTAAAATTATATTCACGGTGTTTAATTATTATTTTTAAGGAATAATTCGTCCTTAAAATTTAATCGATTAATTTTAAGTTTAAGGTTTAGAAGTAATTATTAAGGTGTGGAAGTGTCTGTCTACCTGTGTGTGTGTGTGTGTGTGTGTGTGTGTGTGTGTGTGTGTGTGTGTGCGTGTGTGTGCGTGTCCGTCCGTCCATCTATCTATCTATCTATCTAATCTAAGAGAGTCAGTTACCTTCATATAAAACTAACATAAACAATAAAATTAACATATTTCGCAAGTTAACATTAACTCAAAAATATGTTAAAACAAAACTAGTCGCCACCAAATTACTACCTTCTTTAACCTCAACTCAGTAACTACCTTCACTATTTTAATGATGTAATATATATACTTTTTATAATTTGTATTTTTAAGATGAGAATTTCTGGGTTTTTTTTTTTCAAGTGGGATTTTTTTTATTTTCTCACGAGATTAAAATTTAAGATTCACCTGAAGAAAATCCACCCAGTTTATTTCACCTAAAGAGTAATTAACCACCCTAATACCCCTCTTACGTAACCTAACCTAACACCTAACTTAACCTAACTACCAGGTATTAACTAAAGTATCTACTCATAAAATTAAATAAACTAGGGTGTCTAATCTTTACTTAATCTTATATAATTAAAACTATATAGAATTTAATCTAATAAAATTCTATCAAACGTAAAATATTAAGATAAAAAAAAATCTACTGCAAAATAAAATCGTATCAGTGGCTAGAAAAAAATCATAACAAATTCATAAGTTATCGTTCAATTTTTTAGCAAGTTTCTCATATTTTCTCGTCTGTTTATTTTCACCAACAAAAATAATTTAACTTTGATATATATTTTTTCTTTGGAGAGAGCCAGGTATTTTACTCACCTGTACAGGGTTAATGAAAGAGAGTTATATCATGTTTGAGTAAATCTAATCACAGAATTGTAATAATTGGGATTATTTCAGTGATTAGCCAGTCAAAACTAATGTACTATGGTTATTTCAGTGATTAGCCAGTCAAAACTAATGTACTATGGTTATTTAAGGGATTAGCTAGTCTAAACTAATCTCAAATACAACTTCAGCGATTCTTTCAACGCTTACAATCAACCAAGAAATAATCGTGCCTAAAATCGTAACTCCAATGATTCTTTATAAACAGACTCAACCAAAACAAGTCTAAGTAGGTCTTTATGTACACGGTGCCAACATTGTGTGTGTGTGTGTGTGTGTGTGTGTGTGTGTGTGTGTGTGTGTGTGTGTGTGTGTGTGTGTGTGTGTGTGTGTGTGTGTGTGTGTGTGTGTGTGTGTGTGTGTGTGTGTGTGTGTGTGTGTGTGTGTAGTGTAGTGTAGTGTAGTGTAGTGTAGTGTAGTGTAGTGTAGTGTAGTGTAGTAGCTAAGGATCATCCTCCCTCACTTTACTCAGCCGCTCACTTACCCACACTACCCACACATAACCCACACATTACCCACACTGCCTCAGGTACTCACTATCAGCTGGACGGTGTTATAAAACGAGGTTATCGGCTCCCAGAAACTACCCTAATGGTCCTTAAACTGGTGACACACACACACACACACACACACACACACACACACAAAGTTATATTCCCCTCTCAGTAAATAGTCAAAATAGGACCCAGTTTTAATAGGCCCCAAACTAGCATTTATATAACCATTAGGATTGAACTGCAGGTCATATAGATCCCAGTGCTAAATAGAGACTAGTCCTAAGGGGATCCGATTCTAATGGAGCCAAAATAAACGGGTTCCAATTACTCGAAATGGCAACATTCATTAGTTTTCCTTGAAACATTATAGAAAAAAATATTAAATTCTCATAATTCCCCATAAAATTTCAACTAATAATTTTGGTTGGATAAGATTCATTTAAAATACTTCAAATACTTATTTTATTGTTGTGTTTTATTAACTTGACTGAATATGTTGTTGTTGCTGTTATTATTATTATTATTATTATTATTATTATTATTATTATTATTATTATTATTATTATTATTATTATTATTAGTATCATTATTATTATCATCATTATTATATCATTATCAACATCATCATCATCAACACCGTAATAATACCCAGATACATTTCTCGTTCAACTTACACCACCATAATGGACGGTGGAAACCCGCTGATGACGCACTAAAGACACAGACAGACATTCACAGTGACATCACATCGGTAGTTAAGGAGGGGGATAATGACCAATGTTAAGTGTCGTCCAAAGGCTCACGTTTGGCTGATAATAATTGTCGTTAGGATGGTGCCACAGCCAGAGCCATGGTACTCAAACGTACAGTCATGGCACTCATACACAGTCATGGCACTCATACACAGTCATGGCATTCATACACAGTCATGGCACCCATACACACAGCGATGTATTGTAATGGTAAACATACGTTGTTCTTATGTATGTTTATGGTGCTCTCTCTCTCTCTCTCTCTCTCCTGATGCTTTAAACAGATCTCAATTCCCCTTTAACCTGTATGTATTTGATCGAATCCTTTGAAGCATTATCAGTGTGTGTGTGTGTGTGTGTGTGTGTGTGTGTGTGTGTGTGTGTGTGTGTGTGTACTCGTTCACAATGTATACTTGACATATCAGACATCCCTTTGTTGTTGTTTGATTTTCTGATTGGGCCACTCAGATAGTCAGTAAATTGTGAGTCAGTAAATTGTGATTGCTATTCCTTGCCTTTCTTCAACATGTCCTGATTGACAAAGGAAGTCGACTGATGCAGAAGTTTGTGTTTGTTGGTATTTGAGTCCTGGGTGTGTCTGTCTGTCTGTCTGTCTGTCTTCTTCTTCCTCTTTTTGTTGTTTTTGTTGTTGTTCTTCTTCATCTTTCCTTATTTTCTACTTAGGCTACCACCACCTGCCTCACCTCTCTCTCTCTCTCTCTCTCTCTCTCTCTCTGCTCTCTCTCTCTCTCTCTCTCTCTCTCCCTCTCTCTCTCTCTCTCTCTCTCTCTCTCTCTCTCTCTCTCTCTCTCTCTCTCTCTCTCTCTCTCTTTCTCTCTCTCTCTCACGACATATAATACCCTTACCCATCCCATAATACGCCAAATTTATGTCCCTTGAAGGTGCAATATTGAGGGTGTGTGTGTGTGTGAGGTAAGGAGGGGAGGAGGTGTGGAGAGGAGAGGGGAGGGGAAGGGTAGGAGGGGAAGGGTAGGAGGGGAAGGGTAGGAGGGGAAGGGTAGGAGGGGCAACTGGGTCTGAACTAGCTGGGTACAAGACGAGGCAAGCGACCATCACCCACACAAACTACTCATTTTATGTTCCTTGGTGTGGCGGTATATCTAGGTTTCGATGATGCTCGCTAGCCACTCATACCGAGGGAAGAGTTTAGGAGCGATGAAAGATTGAGAAGGAGATCATGAAGAGTTTGGATCACTTATACTACAACGGGGAGGAGGGGGTGTTATCGTTTTGGTGTGCTTCTTCTTCTTCTTCTTCTTCTTCTTCTTCTTCTTCTTCTTCTTCTTCTTCTTCTTCTTCTTCTTCTTCTTCTTCTTCTTCTTCTTCTTCTTCTTCTTCTTCTTCTTCTTGGTTGTATTTTGCAGGTATAGGTATTTATTTGAGGGATGTACCTGATGATTAGATACCATAGTTTATGTTACCTGAGGATGACAGCTAAAATGTTATCATCATCATCATCATCATAATCATTTTCTTCCTCCTCTTCCTCCTCATCATTATCATCATCATCATCATCATCATCCTCTACCTGGTGTGGTCGTATCTCGTTCGGGTCAGACTTAAGGAATAGGTTTACTTTACCTGGACTTAGGCTTGTGTACATCTTACCTGACGGCTGTAACGCGGGTAGATATTTTACCTCGAAGACGGAGGAGAGAGAGAGAGAGAGAGAGAGAGAGAGAGAGAGAAAATATAAACCAAACACACAGAATAAATTATCCCCGGAACTAACAGCTAAGAATAAAGTCATCTAATGTTTGTATTGGTTTAGGAAGTCAGGATGAAACTATCAAGATCACTCATCCATAAAACTCAAGCTTTTCCTGACCTAAACTGTCAAGGAGATGGTGAAGTGATGTCATATAGTAAAAATAATACTAACTTACTATCCACAACATTCTGAAAAGACGTCAAAATGTGCAAATGTTTCGTCTGGTTCAGTGAGGTAATGTTTAGAGCTGTTTTTATGTGTGTGTGTTGTTGGGTGTCAGAGTATAAGGTATAAGGTTGATGTTTTCTATAGATGCTTGAAGAAATACAATAGACGATAGGGTTTCCAATGAACGTGAGTAAAACAAAAGACGAGCGGGTATATGGGTGGTGAGTACAGTGACTCTGGTAATATTGGTGAGGATAGTGATGGTGAGTGTGGTGAAGGATGGGGATGGGAGGGGGATAGGGAAAAAGGAGGATAGAGGGAGGGAGAGTACAGACAGACATACAGTACCTCCAAAACCACGATTTGTTTATCACCAACGTGTGTAACTGCGAGGGGTAATACATAGACGCATATAACTAGCACTAAAGAATCTCATTTGACTGCTTATCTTTCTGAGTCACTTGGGAACGATAGGAATGACTCATCTCTCTTGAGTCACTTGGGTACGATAGGAATGACTCATCTCTCTTTAAACCGCTGAGTTGACTAAAATCGTCTGGCATTAACCAAATCAAATATTAAAAGTGGCGGCTCCGTATAGTGAAGAGGTTAATAAATTTCGTTATTGTGGTGAAAGTCGTAAGTATTTGTGATGGAATAAATTCTCATTTTATTAAGAATTTTTTAAGTCTTGTTAGCCTTGTTATTTGACCTCTCTGTTGACCCTTGACCTGACCTGACCTAACACTTGACTTGACCTGACCTTTGACCTGACATGAACCCTGGCCCTCGACCTGACCGTCAGACTGTGTTTGGATGCAAGATTAATTAGTGGACAAGGAATATCTCCTCCCGGTAATTGGTTACTCACTTCAGGGATTCTGACACCACCACCACCACCACCACCACCACCACCACCACCACCACTACCACCACCACCACACACCACCACCACCACCACCACCACCACCACCACCACCACCCACACACACCACTACCACCACCACACACACCACCACCACCACCACCACCACCACCACCACACACACCACTACCACCACCTCCACCATACAGCTTTATAAACAAATAAGATGAAGTAAAACCAATAATTTTTAATGATTTATTATTTAATTCTTTTTATTCTATTAAGCCCAAAACAAAAATCCCCCTCTTCCCACAGCACCAAATATATAGTAATAATAAATTCCTATTTCTTTTACAGGTGTTGGACTTGAGGACACTTCTACCTGTGTGTGTCTCAATTAACAGGTGATGTGAGGCGCTTTCCATCACCGTTTACCAAGTGAGGAGGAGTAGGAGGGAAAGGTCAGGTTCACTGTTGACCTTACCTGACCGACCGCCACCCTGATCTGACCTAAACTGATTCCTGGTAGTTCAGTAAATGACCCTTGAACTTATACTTGACCTGTGAGCTGAGTGGGGTCAAACGTGCTATTGACTGACCAGCTGATTGACTGCCCTGCTCAAGAGGTGTGAAATAATTGGATCATGATAACCTTTCTATTTGGTGTTAGTGATGGAACTCTTGTGTGTTGGGAGAGACTATAAATATGTGAGCTTATAATTTGAGAGACACAGGAAAGGGAAAGAAGAAACAGATAAAGTTGAATAAAACATCGATAGAAACAGTGAGACTAAAAAGAGTGAGAACTATAATAAAAACAAGACAGTAAATAAAAACAGAATAAGAAAAACAAAAACAAAGTGTAAACAAACCACAAAGTGTAAACAAACAATAAGGTATAAACAAACAATAAAGTGACATAAGCAAGAAAAAGAAAAAAGTATAAAAAACTACAAAAGTACAAGAATTTGAACCTACCTTCCCTAGACACTGTAGACAAACGAGGGACATTTAAGACTCGTGTGTGTGTGTGTGTGAGCGTCAGAACCTACCTGAAGAAGGAGGAGGAAGGATGGCGATCAACGTGGTAATCCCGCTTCTCATTCCCCTGGAGGAGAACCTCTATAATGGTAAGTACTTGTGTGTTAGTTTTATTGTTGTGGGTCCTGGGTGTGTCTCTCTCTGTGGCTGCCTGGTTACCTGTGGCTGCCTGGTTACCTGTGGCTGCCTGGTTACCTGTAGCTGCTTGGATACCTGAGGCGTACTTATTTACCTTCAAATCCTGGGGTTAATTGGTTTCCTGGGGCTACCTGGTTATCTGGGGCTGCCTGATTACCTATGACTACCTGGTTACCTATGGCTACATAATTATTTAGGGCTACCGTGTTACCTATAGGTCCCAGGACTACCTAGACCCTCACCTCCAGGTCCCAGGACTACCTAGCCCCTCACCCCCAGGTCCCAGGACTACCTAGCCCCTCACCCCTAGGCTCGACGGCTATATATATACCCCTAACCCTTAGGCCACTCCCCAGCTGGCTTTCATCAGACTGTAAACGACCGCTTGTTAGCTATGAACGCCGCCGGATGTGCAATTAACAATTCTACATTGAAAACATAACAGAAACTAGTCAGTAACATTTGCATATGGTTTAGAGAAGTTTGTTTCTGAATGTAAATTTTTTGTCGTCGTTTCACCTTTGTAAAGCTTGTTATATATTCATCAGGTGAGCTTAATTAATTTACCGTAAATAACCAGGTAGAATGTTTGGTAAAGAGGATTATGGTGTGTGAATGAGTTAATTGTTTTTGTTAGTTTTTCTGTTTTTTTTATATATATTATGACACATTATGGTTGACAGTGTGTGTGTGTGTGTGTTGGTATTTACGTCATCACACCTGTTTGATGATACAGGTGTTTGCCTCATCACACCTGTACTATAATGCAGGTGTTTGTCATATCACACCTGTACTATAATGCAGGTGTTTGTCTTATCCCACCTGTTCGATAATGCAGGTGTTTATCTTTGACTTATCATCATTAGCATCCAATATAACCTGTAAGTAACCAGTACAGTCGACTCTTATCTCCGGGTTAACTACAAGACATTACATAATCATCAATAACATGTATCTTATCTCCCTAATATATAATGACAACTTATAAACGATATATAATGACAACTTATAAACGATATATAATGACAACTTATGAACGATATATAATGACAACTTATGAACGATATATAATGACAACTTATGAACGATATATAATGACAACTTATAAACGATATATAATGACAACTTATGAACGATATAGCTATACGTATGATTATTTTCTTAATTGCCATCATCAACGGTAAATTACAATCACAATGACGTTATGCAGACTACCAGTATTTAACGGCGTGTGTGAGATAACTTAACTAGGGCTTGGTGGAGTTAGAACTGTTTGGGTGACTGTAGTGAATATAAACAATTGATACCTCTGTTGTCTCTCTTTGGTTGAGTTGTTTACTGTTTATCATTGTTTGTATACCTGTATTTGTCCAGGTGTGTTGTTTGTATACCTGAATTGACTAGATACATTATATACCTTGCAGTGGCTATATACATGGTGAACTATATACCTGTAATGTCTATATAAATGCTAAATCTGTGAGGGTGAACAATGGTAACCAATTATAAACAATACTACTCTCACTGTTCTTGAGCTACACTGAGAAATACAATACCATTCAAGATACAACGTTGCATTGTTCGCCATCCTGAGAAATAATGATAACCTCCGAATCCCGAATCTCTTAGTGGAGCCGTGTGGATAATCCCTCAACCAGGAGAGTCCCTAGACGCCTCAATATTCACACTGGCAGAGGAATCCAGGCTGCAATGTGAAAGTGAAGAGTGTTTGTTCATGCTTGCATCAGTGCTTTGAGTGACTGAGGGGGGGAAGGGGCGTGGGAGGAGGAGGAGGGATGGTAAGGAGGAATGGGAGGTGGAGGGGGGGGGAGAGGAGGAATGGGACGAGAAGTAGAAAGAGGAGGAACAGGGGGAAGAAAAAAGAAGGAAGAGGAGGAAGACAGAAGGAGGAGAAATGGGGAAGAAGGAAGAAGAGGAGGAGGAACGTGAGAAGGAAGAATGGGAGGAAGAGGAAGAATAGAGAAGGAGAAAAAGGAAGAGGAGTAGCGGGGAGGAGTGCGCACTTCCCTTCTTCCCTCTCCTTCCTCCCTCGGTAAAGGACTCTGAAGGACTTTCAACTTTTCCCGTGAGGACTTTGATGCTGCTGGTCGTCCTAGTCTCTCTTCGTCCCCTGCTGCTGGTGGTGGTGGTGGTGGTGGTGGTGGTGGTCGACTCTCAAGGGCGCTGCAACTGCTGGTTTCCTCGTCGACTTTATACAACTTCATAGCTATCAACATCATTTCATTCCAAACCAAACCTAACCAAACCTAACCAAACCTGTCCTCACCTGAATATGAATGTAAGATGATGAAATAAAAGGGAAATTCAGCCCAAATATATAAAATACTAAGAAGCTTGTGAATAGTGCATCCCTCAAGCCTCCTCCTCTTCTTCTCCTTCCTCCTCCTCCTCTTCCTCTTCCTGATCCTCCTCCTCCTCCTCCTCCTCTGTCATTAATCAAGCCTAACCTAGCCATACCAGTACACACACACACACATACACACTCACACACACACACACTCATGACCAAAGACCTCCATTTCCACAGTCAATTACACCCAGTTAAGCCAATCAGGTAAAACCCCCATCAATTAAAAAAAATAAAATAAAAACAATTAACCAACCATGAACGTTCACTTGCCATGAGATAAACAAGACCACGAATCAACAAGTATCAGAGAGATTCATTCACCTACCACGACGTAAACAAAAAAATCAACAAATCAACAAATCAACAAATCAACAGCTATATAAGCAACACGGCACAGTAATCAAAGGAGGAGGAGAAGAGCCCATGCAGAGACCACAGCACGGGGGAGTGGTTTGCGGGGAGGGGGATGGTGGAGGTGAGGGGGGTTCTATAACAACTACAACCGCTTGTAAACAGAGGAAAAAAGTTGTTTATTTATAACTTACAACTGAGATATGTTAATGAATTTACCTGAGATGTTTTGTTTTGTAGATACAGGTTAATTAAAGGTAAAATAAAAGAGGAAATAATGATGTTACGTATTTGACAACAACAGGTAAATAAACACATAAAAAACGATGATTTAAGGACAGACAGAGAGAGACAGGTACATATAGAGACAGAGAAAGAGACAGAAAAACAGAGACAGACAGAGATATAGACAGTGAGAATGACAGAGAGAGAGATAGACAGTGAGAATGACAGAGAGAGAGATAAAGAAAACGGGGAAATAAACAGAGAGAAAGAGAGAAATAGACAGATCCAGATAGACAGACAGAGACACACCTGTCTTACACTGATATAGTCAACTACGGTAGACAGAGCAGGAGGACCACGGGAACACTTAATTAGAACTGGAGCGAGGAATACAATCACCCTAACTAAATCTACATTCAAATTACGTGATTGTCAGGGAGAGAGAGAGAGAGAGAGAGAGAGAGAGAGAGAGAGAAATTGATTAAATGAATGAAGCTTTGAATCCATAAAAGGGGGAGGGGGAGCTTTAGTGGAACCTTGATATATAGGAGAAATAAATCAGTGTCAGAATTAGGAGAAGAGCATGAGTGACAGACAGACAGACAGACAGACAGACAAGCAATATCCACCTTACGAATCTTTTTTTTTTTTGAGAGAGAGAGAATATTGAACCTGGAGTCGAGTCAGCTACGGGGAACGAAGCTGTGTTATTTGCTGGTTGTGAGACTTGAGTCGAAGAGAATGGTATGTTGTTATGTTGGTAGGGAGTGGTGGCGGCAGTAGTGTTTGTTTACATGGTACAATACTCCCGTGTCTAAGAGGGAAGAAGAAGAGGAGCAAGAGGATTGTTATTCTCCCGTGTCTAAGGAGGAGGAGAAAGAGTAAGAAGAGGACTGTTATTGTTATGTTTGTCTTTAGTAGTGAAGATGTTATGAGACGTCTGTAGGTACTGGGAGAACAATGTGAGGTTTGATTAGAGGAGATAACGAGATGGGTGGATGTGAGGTGATGTAGAGACGCATAAAGAACAAGGTTGTGTAGAGTAACTAGGGTGAAGAACAAGGGGAACAGTGCAGAACATCTCCCAGAATAACATCTTAAGAGTAACTAGAGGATGAAGAACATTGTGAGGAAAAAATGTCTAGTCTGTTAGGATATTTTGTGACACACTTTGGTGAAAACTGATGAAGGGAGGAACGGAAGAGTGATGATGGTTCACTTGTGTGTGTGTGTGTGTGTGTGTGTGTGTGTGTGTGTGTGTGTGTGTGTGTGTGTGTGTGTGTGTGTAAGTAATAAAATGTAAATAAAAACATCAAAAAATATATCAGTTACTTTGGCTCAGTGGTCAAGGGATGGCTATACAATACTCACAGTGATTAGGGAAGGGAAAAGACTTGTGGGTTTTTCCCTTGATGTCTTGAAGGATCTAGGATGAGGAGGAGTATGAGGTAGGAGAGGGACTTCATCTCCACCCTCTTCCCCCTCTTCACTTCCAGGGAGTGTGGAGAAGAGCCAAGGTGGTAATGACGTCCTATCATGTTTAGGAGAACTTGTGTGTTGTGGAGAGAGAGAGAGAGAGAGAGAGAGAGAGAGAGAGAGGTGGAAGATAAAGTAGGAAGGGAGAGAAAGTAGGTGGGAGGAGCTGAGAGGAAAGGAAGTAGTTTTTGGAACTCTTATAGTACGGCTATAAAAGGAAAGTGTCTGTGTGCTAGTAGCCCTTGAACTTTCTAATGCTATGACTATAAGAGAAAGTGACTGGGTGAAAGTACCAAGGGGAAGTGACTGAATGGAAGTAGCCCTAGACTATCTAAAGCTACTGTAGGAATTAACTAAGATACTAACACGTAGACTTAACTTAATCACCATAATAAACTGTTAATAAAATCATCTACTGTTATGAACAATATTTTCGTAATTAATAACACAAATAAAAAACAACAATAATAATAACATGGATTTTTTTGGCTTTTAAATTATGAATAAATATTGAATGTCTGTATATCTCGAGTTGTTTGTTAATTTGGATAATATTAACACACAAAATGTTTACTTGCAATATTAACCTGAGAATAAAAGGAAGTACAACAATTTATAAGCTTTATTTTTTTTAGGGAGGGGAGGTGGTTGAGGTGAAGTATGGAAAGGTTTTAATTGTTAGGGAAGAGTTTAAGGTTTAATCTGATAATTGATTTTTGGGTGGCAGGTGAAGTGAGTTGTATCCAAACACCTGTGCTTCCCTGATGATGTTGTTGGGGAATGTGTTATATCATTATTACCACATTCACTCATTCCTCATCTCTCTCATTACCACATTCACTCATTCCTCATCTCTCCCATTACCACATTCACCACTTATTTCTCACACCACTATCACCACACTTAACACATCCCACTCACCTCCCACACCACCTTCACCACCACCCTGAACACCCCACTCTGAACCCCTCACCTCCACTCACCTCCCCACTCACCCCCACTCTACTCCCACTCACCTCCCACTACCCCCACTCACCTCCCACTTCCCACTTCACCTCCCACTCCCACTCACCTCCCAGCCTCACTCCCCCACTCACCTCCCACTAACCCCTCACTCACCTCCCACTGCACCCCACCACCCCCACTCACCTCCCCACTTCCCCACCACCCCACTACCCCACCCACCTCCCCACCACTCACCTCCCACTCACCCCCCACCTCACCACCACCCACCCCCCACTCACCTCCCACTTCCACTCACCTCCCACTACCCCCAGTCACCTCCCACTACCTCCACACTCACCTCCCACCTCCCACTCACCTGCACTGGCTTCTCCCACCACCCTCCCACTCCCACCACCCCCATATTCCCTGCACTTTCACATAGGAACTTATGCATATCCCTCTCCACGACTCAATGACTATCAAATAAGCCTCTCCCCCCTCTCTCTCCCGTCTCTCCCCCTCTCTCTCCCCTCTCTCCTCACTCTCTCAGCTGTACTATTGGAAACCAGGCTGCATCTCCCGTTTCTTGCTGGTCATGGAGGAACCCACTCTATGATATTGACCAAGCAAGTTTTTATCCCAAGGTCTTCTGAGTGATTCTGGGCAGGTGGCGGCTGTAAGTCTGATTCAAGTATATCTCAGGTGAGGAATCTAGCGTTATTAAACACTACAGTAAGGTTGATGGTGATGGTGGTGACGGTGGTGGTGATGGTGGTGACGGTGGTGGTGGTGGTGGTGGTGGTGGTGGTGGTGGTAGACGGTGGTGGTGGGATGGTGGTGACGGTGGTGGTGATGGTGGTGACGGTGGTAGGTGTGGTGATGGTGGTGATGGTGGCGATGGTGGTGGTGGTTGTGGTGACATAAAAAAATACAATAATGACACTACTACTACTACCACTACTACTACTACTACTACTTTTTTTTTTTTTTTTTTTTTTTTTTTTTTTTTTTTTTTTTTTTTTAACGTGGCCTCCAGCCTCCCCCAATAGCCACACCTTCGCCACCATTTATTTACCTTAATATTAACTATCCTAATACATAAGCAACTATCCTATCTGTGTTAAATTAGTTGAGCCGCAGATCGATGCGGCATTCGGTGACTGTAGCCTCATAGTCGATATCTGCAGCAGTTGACGGAGTAGGGGCAGAAGCTCTCGTTCCCCTGAGGCAGAGCAAAGCCGACCGAAGGAGAGAGAAGGACAGTCGACATCTCATCCAGGCTGTGACATAACTTCTGGGCTGCTGCTTCTGTTCGGAGATCAGCTCCGCGAGTCTGGCGTAGAAACATCTTGCGCTTGGGCCCATCCCACCAGAGGTTGTGAACACTAAAGGAGTGAAGCCGCTCATCGAGATATTTGAATTCTCCCAGGCGCCCTTCTCTTGTTCAAGTTCTCGTTCCTCCTCCTATGTGCAGCATCGAGAGCTAGGTTACGGTGACTACCATTGCTTACACATTACTACTACTACTACTACTAACTCGCCCTCCCTATGTTAATTATATCACCTGTAAACCTAACCTAACCTAATTATTTTACTATTACCTTAAGAATATTTACGTCACACTATTACAAATGAGGAATCTTTGTGAATCCAAACTTAAGAAGATTAACTTACATCCCAGATTAACTTTACTTCAAGAACGTAATTAACTCCCCCCCCCCTCCCCACCATCCCTCCCCAGCCCTAACAGAAGCTTGCTGGGTGTCTGTCTGAGTGTCTGGAACAAGCAGGAACACACTCTAAATTATTACACCACACACACACACACACACACACCCCAAATATGAACCTCCAACTAAGTGGGTTTGGATCTCCCTTCACGACATTAATCACACGACCATCCCTAACTCTTAATTCCTCATATCACGATTAAAAACCCCTCGCCCCCTTCCCTTCCTTCCTTCCCCCCCTTCCTCCTTCCCCTTCCTCCTCTAAGCTACCAGTTACCTCATTCATACTGCTTGACTACAGCTATGATGTCAGACGACGACTGTGTCCAACTGGGGGAAATATACTGTGTGTGTGTGTGTGTGTGTGTGTGTGTGTGTGTGTGTGTGTGTGTGTGTGTGTGTGTGTGTGTGTGTGTGTGTGTGTGTGTGTGTGTGTGTGGTGAAGTGATACGTATGTGTGGTATGTTAGATGTGTTTATAGTGTAGATAGTAATGGTAGTGATGGTGTAGTATGGTGATGGTAGTGTACACAGAGTCATTTGTCACTATACACCACAACATCTGTGTGATAAATGTACTTCATAATGACACATGTAGCCACGTTCTCTACAGCCTCTCTATGTGTGCTGCATACTCACTATAGTCATTTATAACACTATAGAGATGATACATGTGTGGTGAGGTATCGTAGTTTTTTATGGTGAGGTATCGTATTTTTTATGGTCAGGTATCGTAGTTTTTTATGGTTTGCTATCGTATTTTTTTATGGTTAGGTATCGTAGCATTGAACAACACGAGGATAAACAACAACATATATCACCAACAACAACAATAACAACAACAACAACAACAACACATCATAACACCATCCGTTCATAACAAAAACATAAAATAACACATACATTATAACCACAGAACATCATTGAACAACACAATAATATCTGTTCATTATATATTAAGTTCCTATTGTTCATTTTTGTGTTCATTTTAACCCACATGTTCTATTTCTGGGCGTTGGTACAGGCAGGTCACTAAGCGTAGAGAAACGGGAAAAAAGTCTTATTTTCCCCACAACAGCGTATAGGAACGGGGAAAAAAGTCTTATTTTCCCCCTAACAGCGTAAGGAGGGGGGAAAAAACCTTATTTTCCCCCACTCAGCGTATAGGAACGGGGAAAAAACCCTATTTTCCCCCCAATCAGCGTATAGGAACGGAAAAAAGGCCTTATTTCCCACCCTAAATACAGCGAGTTTACATAATACAATTCACGGTGTTATATTTCTTTATTTTCATACCAGATAACTTTTTTGTTGTCGTGTACACAAACTGTAAATAATAGCTCAGTTGATGACAGTCCTCGCCTGCAGGACAGACACAATCCCTCGCCTCGCCCTGGGTTAAGATTTCATCGTCTGTTTGTTTGTTTGGTTTTTGTATGCTTGTTTTGTTTTTATTTTTATCAATTAAGTGAGTGCCGCCATGAGTTGTTTATTTTAATTACGTGTGTGTGTG
>NW_024752140.1:0-20790 GCF_018991925.1 Homarus americanus
TATAGAAGAGTAATTTATATATAAAAGACTTTTATTTGTCGAAACACAGTCTAAAAGATGTCTATAATTCGTCTAAGAGAATCTGAACTGTCTAAGAATGTCTAAAATGTCCTGAATGACCTTAAAAATAGTCGCAAATGGTAAAATAAACCTCTGAAATCTATCTAAATACGTCTAAGATGTCTAGAATATATGTCTAAAAGCGTGTAAAATACCCAATAACGTCTAAAATGTCTAAACTTTCCTAAAAACGTCTAAATTTGTCTAAAACATCTAGAAACATCTACAAAAATCTAAAAAAACTAAATTAGTTATATAATGGTATAAGATGTCTAAAATTTGTCTAAAAGGCGTTAAAATAGAGAAGCTGACTCATACTCGGCGCTGAAAGATTAAGGAAGTATCGAGTGTGACTGACAGTTAAATCTAACACGAGAGTCAGCCAGCCAGTTAGACAGTCACCCAAGCAGTTTAGACAGTCAGCCAGTCAGTTAGTCAGCCAGTTAGACAGTCACCCAAGCAGTTTAGACAGCCAGCCAGGCAGTTTAGTCAGTCAACCAGGCAGTTAGACCCTCCTACACCCCCATCTCCACACCCACCCCCAACCACCCCACACCCCCATCCTCCCATACCCCCACCCACACACCTCCCACATCTACCAAAACCCCCATCCACTCCCCAATTACCCCCACCCCCAACCACCCCACCCACACACCTACCCCCACACCCCCAACCACCCACCCACACCACCACCCCCCACACCCCAACCCACCCCACCCCACCCCAACCACCCCACCCACACCCCCAGCCACCCCACCCCAGCCACCCCACACACTCACTCAAGTACCGCACTCCTCCACACCTCAGCGTCCAGTAACCGTAGAAGTTCGTGATGATCTGCCCGCCGCTGCCTCTCTAGTCGGAAGTCGGCTGGCAGTCAGTCCCTAAATTGATTTGCCGACGATAGACCGTTAGAAACATTGGCTGGTGTGTCGCGCGAAGACTGTGGCCGTGTACGAGACTGTGGCCGTGTACGAGAAGACAGTAACCGCATACGAGACAGTAACCACGCATACGAGAGACCAATAACCGCGTACGAGAGACAGTAACCGCATACAAGAGACAGTAACCACATACAGAGACCAGTAACCGTACTGAGAGAGAGACAGACAGTAACCGTATACGAGTATGTTAATCGGTAAATAATGACCCGTGTTGTGCCGTGTGTGAAGCATAAAGGAGATAATGAACCATTTGAAAGAAATTCAATTATGTCTCTCCGTTACAGAATTATTCTTTTGAGAGAGAGAGAGAGAGAGAGAGAGATAGAGAGAGACAGAGAGATAATTTCCTCTCGTTAGTAGTGTAGTGGAGTGAGGGAGACATCGGTGTGTGTGTGTGTCGTGGAGGAGGAGAGAGGAGAGCAAGGAAGTGAAGAAGAAGAATAAGAAGAAGAAAAAGGGTTTAGTGTAAGCGAAGAGAAGGTGTAGGAGGGAGGGAGGAGAGGAAGGGAGACGTTCCAAGGAAGAAGAAGAATAGGAGGAGGAGGAGGAGGAAGAATAAGAAGAAGACTGTCTGGTGTTGACCTATATCTTCCTAAGCCGTCTCACTCACCATGATCCTCCACAACACAACGCCCTAACCTAACCCACTACATCTCAGGTACTCAATTTACCTCGTGTTAATATCCTTGGTCTAGCTCAGGTAAATTAATCTTGGTCTTGCTCAGGTAAAGTCATATTGGTCTTGCTGAGGTAAAGTCATAATAGTCCACCTCAGGAAAACCATAAGTCATATTGGTCTACCTCAGGTAAAACCATATTAGACTACACTAGGTAAACTCATAAGCTATATTGGACTAGCTCAGGTAAAGCCATGAACTATATTGGACTAGCTCAGGTAAAGCCATGAGCCATATTGGACTAGCTCAGGTAAAGCCATAAGCCATATTGATCTTGCTCAGGTAAAGTCATATTGGTCTTGCTCAGGTAAAGTCATATTGGACTAGACAAGGTAAAATCATAATACACAGTGGCAGATTAGACCAGAGGGCCTGAAAGTAAAGGAGATAGGGCCATATTCGACCTGGCCAGATAAGGACATAGTGTAGAAGGCCATAGTGATATTAGATACGATATAATGTACACAACAGGTAAGACTAATATCCAAGGCCATATTGTATTAGTTACAAGATGAAATAGGTTCACCTGAAGATTAACCACCCTAACGCTTCTTGGGGAGGTTAGCTTAGGTCAGCATCAGAGTGGTTAAGCTTCAGGCGAAATAAGCTGGGGAGCCTAATCTTAGGTGAAATAAGCTGGGGAGCCTAATCTTCAGGTGAAATAAGCTGGGGAGCCTAATCTTCAGGTAAAATAAGCTGGGGAGCCTAATCTTCAGGTAAAATAAGCTGGGGAGCCTAATCTTCAGGTAAAATAAGCTGGGGTGGTTAATTTCCAGGTGATCCGTGATAATTAGCGTGCGAATAAGTTATATCAATATAGTAACAGGTGTAAACATATAGTTAATAGCGTTCATTACTGTCTCCGTTCAGGTGTAAATTACCGTAATGCTGTTAGGTGTTGCTGTCTAATGGTGTCTGTCTGTCTGTCTGTCTGTCTGTCTGTCTGTCTATCTGTCCGTCCGTCTGTCTGTCTGTCTGTTTTTGTACCGAGCTTTTTGTCTCTTTGTCTGTCCCTTTTTATCTCTTTAATTCTCTTTCTGTCTCTATCTTTTTCACTGTCTCTCTCTCTCTGTCTCTTTCTTAGTTTATCTCTCTATCTCTCCTTCTGTTTCTGCAACTCTTATTCTGTCTGTCAGTCTATCTTCCTGTCTGTCTCTCTGTATTAAGGCACAACGTCGCAAAATATACAAAAAGTCACTACCGTACAATACAAAAAAATACAAAAAACAAACACACAAACAAAACAACAAACAAAACAAACAAACACAAACAACAACAAACAAACACAAACAACAACAAACACACAAACAACAACAAACAAACAAACACACAAACAACACCAAACAAACACACAAACAACACCAAACAAACACACAAACAACAGCAAACAAACACAAGCAAAACAACAACAACAAACAAACACAAGCAAAACAACAACAACAAACACACAAACACCACTCAGAACGACCAATGACTGTGAAGAATTGATGTAACCATATTATCAGATGCTGCGAACTCCCTCCTCCCCTTCCCTCCCTCATCTCCCCTTCATCTCCACTCCTCCTTCCTTTTCCTCCTCTCTTTTTCCCTTCCCACCCTTCCCCCTCCTCCTCCTCCTCCTCCTTCTTTCCCCTTTCCCTCTTCCTCCTTTCTCCTCTCCCTTCCCCTTCCTTCTTCCCCTCCTCCTCTAACTCTCCTCTTTCCCCTTCCCTCTTCTTTCCCTCCTTTCCATCCCCCTTTCCCTTCCTTCTCCTCCTCATACTCTTCCCCTCTTCATCTTCTCTCTCATCCCTCTTCCCCCTTAGTTGAAGCTCATTAACGCAACATAACCACCAAATTATGCAAAGTATTTCAACAATTAATAAAAAATATCATCCTGGTGCTATCATCCTGGTGCTATCATCCTGGTGCTATCATCCTGGTGCTATCATCCTGGTGCTATCATCTTGGTGCTATCATCCTGGTGCTATCATCCTGGTGCTATCATCTGGTGCGCTATCATCCTAGTGCTATCATCTTAGTGCTATCATCCTAGTGCTATCTTCTTGGTACTATCATCCTCGTGCTTCTATCATCCTGTTACTATCATCCTGTTGCTATCATCCTGGTGCTATCATCCTGGTGCTATCATCCTGAGTGCTATCATCCTGGTGCTATCATCCTGGTACTATCATCCTAGTGCTATCATCTGGTGCTATCATCTGGTGCTATCATCCTGGTGCTATCATCTTGGTGCTATCATCCTGGTGCTATCATCTTGGTACTATCATCTTGGTGCTATCATCCTGCTGCTATCATCCTGGTGCTATCATCTGGTGCTATCATCTTGGTGCTATCATCCTGGTGCTATCATCTTGGTGCTATCATCTTAGTGCTATCATCTGGTGCTATCATCCTGGTGCTATCATCCTGAATTGCTATCATCCTGGTGCTATCATCCTGGTGCTGCTCATCCTGGTGCTATCTCATCCTGGTGCTATCATCTTCAGTGCTATCATCACCAATTGCTATCATCTTGGTGCTATCATCCTGGTACTATCATCCTGGTGCTATCATCCTGGTGCTATCATCCTGGTGTATCATCCTGGTACTCATCCCTGGTACTATCATCCTGGTGCTATCATCCTGGTGCTATCATCCTGGTGCTATCATCCTGGTGCTATCATCCTGGTGCTACCATCCTGGTGCTATCATCTTGGTGCTATCATCCTAGTGCTATCATCCTGGTGCTATCATCTTGGTGCTGCAGAAAACCATTAGTAATGTCGCTTAAGTTTACCTAAAGGTGTTATGGGCGGTAATAATCTCTGTGTGACCGACGTTACGACGTGGAGGCAAGACAGTGTTATGTTGTCACTACAGGCAAGCACTGGAGAGTTAAAAAGTATGTGTATGTATGTAAGTATGTATGTATGTATGTATATATGTATATGCATGAATGTATCTCTGTCTCCACCTGTTAATTCCCAGCCACACGTCATTAAGGCCATTACCCACCTGGTTACCTGCTGGTCACAGGTAATAAACATCAACCCACATTGACACACACACACGATGACACAGGTAAACTCTTAACATTGATTGATACTCAGGTGACCCTTTACAGTGGTGATGGTGGTGATGGTAGTGGTGATGGTGGTAGTGGTGGTGGTTATGATGGTGGTGGTTATGATGGTGGTGGTGGCGATGGTGGTAGTGATGATGATAATGGTGATTATGGTTGTGATGGTCGTGGTGATGGTGGCGGTGATGGTGGTAGTGGTGATGGTGGTGGCGATGGTGGTGGTGATGATGATGGTGATGCCGACGACGACAATAATAATAATAGTAATAATAATAACGGCAACAACAATAATAACAATAACAATAACAATAACAATAATAACAATAATAATAATAACAACAATAATATTAATAATAATAATAATACCTTTTAAGACAACAACAGCGACAAAGTTATCGAATTTCTTTCTCATTTCAGCGAAAATTATAGAAACACGAGTTGGCAACATAACGCATACACGATATCACGTAATGCAGGTTTATAGTCTGTCTGTCTGTCTGTCTGTCTGTCTGTCTATCTGTCTGTCTGTCATCACATCTTCACAGAGACAGACAGACAGACGCATCAACACACCTTCACAGGCAGACAGACAAACAGACAGACGGACAGATTAATACACACACAACCACAGACAGACAGACAGACAGACAGACAGACAGACAAGAATAAGCGATGACGTTACACTTCCATGCACTGATAGAGTTTACATAGTGACACTGTGTTGAATAATCAATTGACAAGTCATTCATTCATTCATTCTTTCATCACAATAAACAAGCTATTGGGAGGTGAATGAAGTGAGTGTATTCATTAAGTCACGAATGTATGTTTCTTATTCATCATTATGAGTGTATAAATGAGTAATGAAATTGAATGAGTTCCCAGTCTGTGTGTGTGTGTGTGTGTGTGGTGAATATCTTCCGTAATGGTCACTGATGATACACCTGTAGTCTGTCTGTCTGGAGTGAATTACAGTGGTGATTCTTTGTTTGGTATGAATGAGTCTTTCTTTCTCTGTCTTTCTCTCTCTCTCAATCACCCCCATTACCCCCCTCTCTCTCTCTCTCTCTCTCTCTCTCTCTCTCTCTCTCTACGAGTCATGGTATTACTCCGCTGATTACCAAGAATATACTCAGGGTTGGTCACACAAGGTTCCCATGTTCTTAAGTAAATGTTGAAGTGTTGAGGTGGATGATGAAGGTGGATGATGGAGGTGGATGAGGTGGATGATGGAGGTGGAAGGTGGACGATGGAGGTGGATGAGGTGGATGATGGAGGTGGATGAGGTGGATGATGGAGGTGGATGATGGAAGTAGATGAAGGATGTGGAGGTGTTGAGGTGCTGAGGTGGATGATGGAGGTGGATGAGGGAGGTGGAGGAGCAATAAAATCACTCTTCACAACCCTGAATTTTAATGTTTCACGAGCTAAAAACTGAGACATAATTACTTGAATTTAAATATCTCATTATAAGCTGAGACATAGAGGACTATATTTTAATGTCTCGCGTACTGAACACTAAGACATTAAGCCATCAATTTTAATGTCCCACTTGCTATAAATTGAGACATAGGATTTAAATATTAATACCTTATAACGTAGACATAGACATATAAAAACATGCATTTTATCGTCTCACCGCCTTGAAATTAAGACATATCCTATAACAAGTTCATATAACACTTACGCGTATCTGACCCTCCTAGTATGGCACTCCTAGTATGGCACTCCTAGTATGGCACCACAATGACCCTCTTTTATACAACCTGAAAGAAAATATTGATCCTTTAGACATTATTATTTCCACAAAAAACATTTCAGTGTAAAAAACAAAATCTAAAAAATATTGATACATAAAACCAAATTATTTTTTCAGGGGTCAGGTAAGGTCATGATTATGGGGGGGGGGAGGGGGAATCGAACCTATGTCCTCGTGTATGATTAGTATCGAACCAAGATTCCGGATATGCTGGAATTGGCGATCAAAACCCAAGTGGTAAATAACAACAATGACAATGACTCAGGAATCTTCACTACACACGTCGCCTGGTCACAGTTGCTTATGGTGGTAGAAGCAGCAGCTGTAGGAAGAATTGGCTACAGGTAATTGATAGTTGATCTTTCTCATTAGTGCTTCAGGTAACATGTCCCTCGACCACACCTGCCTGCCGATCTGTATGTGTGTGTGTGTGTGTGTGTGTGTGTGTGTGTGTGTGTGTGTGTGTGTGTGTGTGTGTTGGGAAATATCTGCGAACTCCATAAACGAACGCCACTGTAAGCAATACCCTGGCGAACGTTCGTCTAGCGTTATCTGCATAAGTGTTAATATCTTAAATCTACATCCACCATGACGGCCGGACAAGTAACCCCCCCCCCCGGCGGTCATATAACTGGTGAATCTAAATGGATACAATTTACAGCTACACATATGAGGATGTTCAGAGTAAAGAAACATTACAAAGTTTGAGACATAACAGCACTTACCTGTCACCCACATACCAGGCCAAGCGACTAATAATACACAGTCCTTCTCTCCAACACACCGCCAGTGAGAGCTCTTGAACACATACTCAAACCTACCTATTGAAAATTACATCACATAGACCATCTACACTGATGGCTCTCTAAAGACGTGTGTGAGAAGGCAGAAAGGGCTCTCAGTGTGACTCAACCTAATGACAATATAGAAGGAGTTAAAATCAATGGAAGAAATTGAATTAGTTGCCAGACTCGGGGCCACAAGACTTAAGACAATACCGCTGACCGTATCATCATCACTGACGCCTTATCTACACTACGTGCACTTGACGCCCTAGGCTTAAGCTGTCACCAATAGGAACCCTTAAAACTGTAATCAGGAAATAACTTGCTGATTAATTAGAAGACAGTAGACAATTGGAAACAGGAACTAGTCAATCCACTGTTTACCATGGTGAGATGTATCAAGTGAAACATGTATATGGGGCAAGTATCAAGATCACAAGATGTTGTAATCGCTAGACTAAGGTTAGGATATAAGTACCTCTGGCAGTATGTCCCTCAGGCAGATGTGAACAAGACTTAATGTTAGGTGTGTGGCCAGACATATGGCCACACACTCTAGCACTACGTCCTCGACTGTGTGAAGAAAGAACCTTTTTGTGACAGACACTGTAATGTGCTTGAATGCCTTTCATGAAGATGTGAATAACAATATATATAAAGTATGCCTCACACTGCAGTATGCCCCCTCACACGGATATGGAGTCAACTTCTTTGTCCACAAGTAAACAAACAATATACTGGAAATACCTCGTAGCATTTAATGGCATAATAATCCTGACCACGGGGGACTGTTATACACACCATTAAGTGACCTCTATTCTGTAAACTTTTTTGTGCTGCCGCCCACAGGAGGAGTATAGGGTGCACAACAAACTAGCCGCTGTCTGTAACAAAATGCATTCAATTCAGTCCGGTGGTGGTTGCTAACACGTCCATGAGCCTATGGAGTACCATCGTCGTGTGTGTGTGTGTGTGTGTGTGTGTGTGTGTGTGTGTGTGTGTCAGTTTATAGTGATGTAAGAACCTCTTCCTCACCAAAACATTCTTTTAGCTCCCCGTAACTCCTCTCCTCCTCCTCCCTCATCATAACTCTCCCTCTCCCTCCTCTTCCTCCCTCTCCATAAATCTCCTCCCTCTCCAAAACTCTCTTCTCCTTTTCCCTCCCCTATAATTCATCTCCTCCTCCTCCCTCAAACCCACATCCTTCAAGAAGTATAAAGATGTTTACACCAAATCCTCTCTCTCTCTCTCTCTCTCTCTCTCTCTCTCTCTCTCTCTCTCTCTGGCAAGGATGTAGTTCGTCACCTTTTCACTTGTTTAATCAATCTTGCGTCACTTCTCACATGTCGAGCGTATTTAAGTCAAGAGGAAATCTGCCATTTTTTCCCCAGGTGTTGTGTCTGCCACTCTGTATACTCGTAGGTCTGTGTCTGCCACTCTCAGTACGTCTCAGAGTGCCACAAGCCTTCCTTCTCTATCAATGCCATTATTGATGCCAAAGACGTTCTCACTTTTAGCTTTGGTCATTCTAATATGTCTTTGATCATTCTCCCTTTAATTATTTTATCATTCTGACTCGTATATCTTTAACACTAGCTTATTTTTCATCATTCTAACCCCTAATCATTCGCCATTCTAACTTCACTTTTGGTCAATTTATTCTTGACTTGTGATCATTCTAGTACCAGACAGCTACCAAACAGGGAGGTACTACCGCTTGGGAAGATATTGGAAGCATAATGTGTTATGTAATGGTAGACTCTGCTGTCATATGTGACCAAGTCCCAGGTTGCTCATCTGACTTTGTACCTCATTTACACACAATTGCAGGGTTTCAAGTGTTTCTCTTACTTGGACAACACAACATACATATATTGTTTCTCACTCTTGATCTTTTTTTCATTTTTGTATTTCTTTATTATTATTATTATTATTATTATTATTATTATTATTATTACATTTTCGCCCCCCAGGCCCCGATGTGGGTCAGTGACCTGTGCCCGGGTGGGTTAATCCCCGTAAAAAAACAAAAAACAAACATCATTCTACTCCTGACTTGTGATCATTCTAGCACCTCATCATTCTCCCCAACGCAATAAACACCAGTTCTCCAACTCAACAACCATTCTAACGTATCCTAACTATCTTTTATAATCATTCTACCTCTCTTCCTCACTTCTCTCTCACCAATATAATCATTCTCTCATCTGTGTTCACCTGTACTCACCTGTGTTCACCTGTGTTCACCTTTTATGTAGCTCACCTGCCTCTTAACACCGGCGAGGGTCTTAAATTATTCTCTGTTGTTTTCTTTTTTATTCTAATTTTATTCATCTCGTTTACGTATTTTTAGGGAGGGTCGTTTATTGGGGGTCGTATTTTGGGGGGTCGTTTTTTGGGGGTCGTTTTCGGATGGGTCGTTTTTTGGGGGGTCGTTTTTTTTAGGGGGGTCGTTTTTGGGGTCATTTCGGGGGGTTCGTTTTCGGAGGGTCGTGTTTGGGGGTCGTTCTTGGGGGGTTCGTATTTTTGGGGGGTCGTTTTTTTTAGGGGGGTCGTTTTTTGGGGAGTCGTTGTTCTTAGGGGGTCGTATTTTTTAGGGGGGGTCGTTTTTTGTGGGGGGGGGTCGTTTTTGTTTATTTTATCATGTTGATGTTTTGTATTTTGGTCTGTACGTTTCACCAAGACTATTACTATTCATTCACCAGTATCAGGGTACACAGACTTCAAGAGTCTAGTGACCACAGTCTGCCAACAATGACCTCATCTTCCTGCTCCTGCTCTTCCTGCTCCTCCTCCTCCTCCTCTTCTTCCTCCTTTCTTCCCTCCTTCAACACTCTCCAACACACATTCACCAAGAGAGAGACAAAGAGAGAGAGAGAGAGTGTGTGTGTGTGTGTGTGTGTGTGTATGTGTGTGTGTATAAAAAGATTAAAGGCAGGTTGGTCTGTATTTGCCTCTTCTGTTCTTGCTGTACCAGGAAATTGGATCTTGGGGAGTGACAGTGAGGGTCTCAGGGCGTTACAGTGAAGGTCAGGGCGTTACGGTGAGGGTCAGGGCGTTACAGTGAAGGTCAGGGCGTTACGGTGAGGGTCAGGGCGTTACGGTGAGGGTCAGGGCGTTACGGTGAGGGCTGGGAGTTACGTAGGAAGGTCAAAGGTAAGGGATGAGATTTCGTCTTGGCTTCTCTCTACGTCTCTCTCTCTCTCTTTCTGTCTCTCTCTTTCTCTCTTTCCGTCTGTTTGTTTGTCTCCCCTTCTCTCCTCGTGTCTCTCCCTTCCTCTCTCCCCATCTCTGTCTCTATCTCTCTCTCTCTACACAGTTCTGAGGATCATGGATCAGTATCGTCTCTCTCGTCATCATTTTTGTCACACGATTCGCCAAACTTATTTTATTTTCCCTTTGAGAACGATGACTTAACTTTTTCGTCCTGAGGGGCCCACTGCAGTACTATCAAATGTCGTCCCTGTTTCTACCCCTCCAGGTTAATGTTTGGATTTATCTGGGGAAATATTTTTAGCTTTTCGGTTTTTTCCCCTCAATTGTTTCGATTTTTAGGGGAAATTTATGAGTTTAAAGGGAAATTTTTGAGTTTTGAGCGGGTAAATTTCTTTGTGTTTTATTATACTAATTGAATTTATTGAAACAGATCAGATACCTTTATTTTTAACAACTCGTAAGGGATATCAGACTGTGTCGTGTCGGTGTCGTGTCGGTGTCTTGTTGTTTTGTTTTGTGTCGTCGTGTCGTGTCGTGTTTATATACCGGAGGGAGTATGACAACTCTTTCCTCACCGCGCCTCTTCTCATACACGGACGGCCACAAGACTGATCCAAACTTTAGTGTCTTCAATGATATTTCCTCTTTACAACTTTTTTCATTTTCACGAAACTATTCAAACACCCTTTCTTATCTCCCTTCTTTCATCTCCCTCTCTCTCTCTCTCTTCTTCTTCTTCCTCCCTTCCTCTCTCTCCCTATCCCTCCCACCCTTCCTCCCTTCCTCTCTCTCCCCCTCCCTCCCTTCCTCCCACTACACACAATAAACTCCTCCAACCGCGTCTCTTGACTCCCCCCAGAACAGGTATTGGAATAGTTTAGTCTCGGGTACTGACTGGAGACGAGTGTTGTAGTGTCCTATAGTAACAACAACATTATTAACAACATCAACAATGACAAAAACAACAACAAAAACCTCAACAACAACAACATTAACAAAAACATCATAATCAACAACATCAAAAACAATGACAAAAACAACAACAAAAACCTCAACAACAACAACACAGACAAAAACAATAACAAAAACAACAACACTGAAATTCTTCCCATGACATAAATAAAAATTAATTAAACACTACAATTTTCCCATAATAATAATCCCCTTAACACCCAGGACCATCCACCACCACCCAGGACCATCCACCACCACCCAGGACCATCCACCAACACCCATGACCATTCACCACCACCCAGAACCATCCACCACCACCCAGGACCATTCACCACCACCCAGGACCATCCACCACCACCCAGGACCATCCACCAGCACCCAGGACCATCCACCACCACCCAGGACCATCCACCACCAGGACCATCCCACCACCACCAGGACCATCCACCAACACCCAAGACATTCACACCACCCAGGACCATCCACCACCACCCGGGACCATCCACCAACACCCAGAACCATCCACCACCACCCAGGACCATCCACCACCACCCAGGACCATCCACCACCACCCAGGACCATCCACCACCACCCAGGACCATCCATCAACACCCAGGACCATCCACCAACATCCAGGACCATCCACCACCACCCAGGACCATCCACCAATACCCAGGACCATCCACCACCACCCAGTACCATCCACCACCACCCGGGACCATCCACCACCACCCAGGACCACCCACCAATACCCAGGACCATCCACCAACACCCAGGACCATCCACCACCACACGGGACCATCCACCACCACCCAGGACCATCCACCACCACCCAGGACCATCCACCACCACCCAGGACCATCCACCAACACCCAGGACCATCCACCACCACCCGGGACCATCCACCACCACTCTTAACAGACACACGTTCATTTAGTTTGAGGCAAGAACTCAATTGGGTCGTTTGGGCATGGTAGAGAAGCCGGTGTGGTGTGGTGTGGTGTGGTGTGGTGTGGTGGGTGGTGTGGTATGGCATGGGTGGTAAGGAGTGGGTGTGGTGTGGTGTGAGATGGGTGGCATAGGATAGGTCATCAGTGCCACCTAATGATATCTTCTACACCTGGGGAAGCCTTAATGAACCCCACAGGTATCCGTCAGGTAATGAATCACACCTGAACTGTCTCTTCTCTTCATATAAATCATCTTACCTTCACCGACTTATTTCTTAATTAAGGTATGTTGTTACAGGTAAGTCTCTCTCTCTCTCTATCTCTCTCTCTCTCTCTCTCTCTCTCTCTCTCTCTCTCTCTCTCTCTCTCTCTCTCTCTCTCACTTTAGTTTTAACTCTATTTTATGACCTAATAATTTTTGAGGGCGATGCTTCCGTTGTACAGTTTACCAACACCAGCATCCTGTAGTGCTAGTGCTGTAGTGTACACTCTTCATCCACCACTGTGCATCCTTCATCCACCACTGTACATCCTTCATCCACCACTGTACATCCTTCATCCACCACTGTACATCCTTCATCCTCCACTGTACATCCACCATCCTACATGTACAGTCAGTCAACACAGTATCGTGTCTGTCTCTCAGTCAGGTAACACTTAACCTATCAGAGCTTCAAGAGTCAGGTGTAATCCAGGTGAGGTCATTATCCTCAGGTAACATACAGGTGATTGGAGAAACGAAAGGTTAGGTTAGTTTAGTTTAGGTTAAGTCACTTCCGGTTATGTTAGGTTAGGTTAGGTTAGTTTAGGGATTATTCGTCATTTAAAATATGAAGGGAAGAAATGACAAAGAGGTGGATTTTAAACTATCAAGTCATTATCAGGGTAGATAGTTCCCTTTAGCCATTGTTACTACTATCATTACGACTACAGGTACAACTTCTAGTCCTGCTGCTCCATGTACTACTTCTACTAATACTATTAAGAGACAAATACAAAATACCATATTGTGGAAATTATCAAAACTTTCATAAGCAAAAATATCAAAAGGAAAGTTGTTTTTAATCATTCAAGTCAGACCAACACGACTCTCCCAGATGCTCAGTTGACTTCCTTGTAAGAGGGAGAGAAAGAAAGATCAAGTCACACTCATCCAAAAGTCAAAGACCTCCGAGGCACTTGAGAATGAGAGAGACGAGTTCGTTGACAAAACCAGAATCGTTTAGAAGTGAGAGGAATTCACTCAGGCAGTCATGAATCCCTTGTGTAGTGAGGAAGGATTTATAGTCTTAGTCCTGCAGTCATTATTAAACACTCACTGGGGCTCAAACCTTCTGGTGTGACACGTATGATGGAAGACACTTCAAGGGAACACAAGGTAAAATGACAGCAATAATGTCACCTATTATGAATTTTTGTTTTAATGTTTTATGAAGTGAACAATATCGTGAACAAACAGGTGTCAAGTGTTAGGATATATTTACAAAGTTCATTTTATATTCCAGGTTACATTGTAGATCCTTAATTAATGTTGCATAAACATTAGTTATTTTGGGTCGACTGTTCACACTGTTTATATCGTGTACCTCAAAATAGACCACACAATAACTTTCTTTTGGTAATTTCAGGTAACTACAGGTGCGTTAACTAATGACGAACAAGCTAATTCTGCGTTATTATTCCCTCAGTAATTAAATCTTCATCCACTGCCTAAGAAATTACTAAATTACATTCTTACCTTCAGCATTAATTATTCACTGTAGTAAGTAATCCAATCCAGAGTGTAACTTACTGATAACACTTATCTTTTGCAAACTTTAATATCATCCACTGTAGGTGCAGGTCAGAGGTAGGTCTGGAGGCTACTGTAGGTGCAGGTCAGTGGTGTTTTACTGTAGGTACAGGTCAGTGGTGGGTAAAAGTAGGTGCAGGTCAGTGGTGGGTAACTGTAGATGCAGGTCAGTGTTAGGTCTGGAGGCTACTGTAGGTGCAGGTCAGTGGTGAGTTACTGTAGGTGCAGGTCAGTGGTGTGTCTCGAGGCTACAGTACTTGCATGTCAGTGGTGGGTTACTGTCAAATACTGTCAAGAGGTGTGAACAGCTTCCATATGGAGAGGATCTTTAATTGAAGTCTAATGTGTCACTTCACAGAGAGAAGGACGATGCATGAGGGGAGCAGGTCGCACCTGCTTGCATGACAGTCCTTGGATAAAAAACCCGCATGAGAAGCTACGTGCTGAGGGGGTAATATGTCATGCACGGACCTTCTTAGGTAACTCTTGCGTGTGTTCAGGTGTTCCGTGTGTTTAGGCGTTCCGTGTGTTTATGCGTTCCGTGTGTTCAGGTGTTCCGTGTGTTCAGGCGTTCCGTGTGTTTATGCGTTCCGTGTATTCAGGTGTTCCGTGTGTTCAGGTGTTCCGCGTGTTCAGGCATCCAGTGTGTTTAGATGTTGCATATGTTCAGGCGTTCCGTGCGTTCAGTTGTTCCGTGTGTTCAGGTGTTCCGTGTATTCATGCGTTCCATGTGTTCAGGTGTTCCGTGTATTCATGCGTTCCGTGTGTTCAGGTATTCCGTGTATTCAGGCGTTCCGTCCGTTTAGGTGTTCCATGTGTTCAGGAGTTCCGTGTGTTTAGGCGTTCCGTGTGTACAAGTGTTCCGTGTTATAGTATTCCGTGTGGTCAGGTGTTCCATGTGTTACGTGTGTTCAGGTGTTCTGTGTATTCAGGCATTCCGTGTGTTTAGGTGTTCCGTGTGATCATGTATTCAGGTGTTCCATGTGTTCAGACGTTCCCTGCATTTAGGTATTCTGTGTGTTCAGGTGTTCCGCGTGCTCAGGTGTTCCGTGTGTTCAGGTGTTCCGTGTTATAGTATTCCGTGTGCTCAGATGTTGTGTTACGTATGTTCAGTTGTTCTATGTATTCATCGTTCCGTGTGTTTAGGTGTTCCGTGTGTTCACGTATTCAGGTGTTCCATGTGTTCAGGCGCTCCGTGAGATTAGGTGTTCCGTGTTATCATGTATTCAGGTGTTCCATGTGTTTAGGCGTTCCGTGTGTTAAGGTGTTCCGTGTGTTCAGGTGTTCCGTGTATCTAGGTGGTCGGTGTGTTTAGGTGTTCCGTGTGTTCAGGTGTTCCGTGTTATAGTGTTCCGTGTGCTAAGGTGTTCCATGTGTTCCGTGTTCAGGTGTTCCGCGTGTTTAGGCGGTCAATGTCTGAGGAGTAATGCAGACACACGTTTTGTGCCCTAATAAAATCAGTGTGTGTGTGTAATAATAATAATATGTAATTAACGGTTTATTGAAAAAGTTCTGCAGCCGAAGGCTGAAAATATACATTGAGCATAAACTGACTGTACATACATTGGTGGTTTTACCAAAAGCCTTCATTAGAAAGGTAAAAGGAACATACAGTGAACATACAGATTAATGTAGGTGTTGAACAGCAAACACGTAGTGTAGTAACTCCCTCCCAGATGGTGTTAGGAGGGACCTCACGTGATGTAGTAGTTCCCTCAGATGGTGTTATGAGGGACCTGACGTGGTGTAGTAATTCCCTCACAGATGGTGTTATGAGGGACCACGTGGTGCAGTAATTCCCTCACAGATGGTGTTATGGGGGACCTCACGTGGTGTAATTACCTCACAGATGGTGTTATGAGGGTCCTTACGTGGTATAGTAATTCCCTCACAGATGGTGTTATTAGGTATCTGACGTGGTGTAGTAATTCCTTCACAGATGTGGTGTTATGAGGCCTCACGTGTAGTAATTCCCTCACAGATAATTGTTATGAGGGGCCTCGTGGTGCTATTAATTCCTCACAGATGGTGTTATGAGGGGCCTCACGTGGTGTAGTAACTCCTTCACATATGGTGTTATGAGGGGCCTCACGTGGTGTAGTAATTCCCTCACAGATGGTGTTATATGAGTGAGGTGTGGTTCCAGGCCTTCCTATCGTAGACGGATTAACACATCGCTGGTAGTTGGGTCTCATGGGCCGTTATCACTGGGTACCTGGGACCTCACTGTGTGAAAGGTCAACTTGGGTACCACTGTTACTGTTGAGTTGTTCTCACTGACTTAAGCACTATTCACCACTGTTCACCTCTGTTTAACACTGGTTCCATTTCTTTCCTAAATGAAATAGTAACTTCTGGCGTGAACTTGTTGATATTCCGGTGGGGAGGAGGGTTCAGGGGAGGGAGTTGGTATGGGCCAACTTAACAGTTGACCTGGCTGCTCCGAGAGGAGCGCCAGGTACGTCTTGACCCTTCGGTGGTCAAGGATGTAGTGTGTGTGTGTGTGTGTGTGTGTGTGTGTGTGTGTGTGTGTGAATACAATAATATGAAGCACCTTAATACTAAAAGACCCATTTTCTTATATAATCATGTACTGTATTATTTTCTTGTCATACGCACAACTCTTACACCTACATGGGGCTAAATGGCCCCCTTAAGCTAGTCTGCCATTGGGTTGTGCTTGTAGCGTAGTATTTCTAAGGCAGACGTCGAAATTTAACTTAACCTGACGGGCTCCCTCTAACTGAAGGTCTTCCGTCTTATGCGGCTTGTGAGCACACGAGACCTCAGTCGATATGAAGAGTATTTTATTACAATGTATCAAAAACTTTACCAGGATGTGCAAATAACATCTGAACGTAAATACGAAGTAAACACAGAATAAATAAACACATAAGTTACTTGAAAGCACATAACACCTAAGGACAAGGAACACATCAACACAGCAACACCTCAAACATCTCAACGACCTCAACAGAAAAAACTCAAACAAGAAACACTATAAGAACAAGGAACATATCAACATAGCAACACCTCAAACAAGGTACACCTCAACACACAAGAGCAACTCAAACAAGGAAAGTTTCAATGCAAAAGAACACCTAAACACAAAAAAATGAAACGAGAAACACCATAATAACAAGGAACATATCAACACAGCAATACCTCAAACAAGAAACACCTTAATCCATAGGAATACATCAACAAGAAACATCTTAAAACACAGGAACACTTCAACAGGCAACATGTCAACCCATGCAAGTTACCCAAAGCAGTAAACATAAGCACGACACATTGAAAACTCAGACCTAAAGCAAGTGAGCGAGTGACTTTGTGTTACGTATTGGTGGTACGGAACTACAGGGGATTTGGGTCCTATAAAAAACAGCTGATAATACAGGTACAAAGATTGTTATTAGTGAATGATATTTATATTGATGAATGTTCCTCATAACAACCAACACTGTCTTATTTCACTCTGGCAAGATACGATACTAAAAGCACATACATTTCCTAATCACCCCAGAGGTTCAAGATGGTATACTGTACTCTGCTTAAATAAAAATATATGACTGACGATAAAAGTACATACGAAAAACAAGAATAATTCACAATTACTTAAAAAAACAAAACAATACCACGACCACCCAACAGATATACAATAACACCTTTCTCCTTGTAGTAAAATTAGTAGAAAAACTACTACGAAACAATCACACACCACTTACTCGGTAGAATTAATGACAGTCATGTGGCCGCAAATATAGCGATATAAGTGGCTACGAAAAAGTTACGATGGTATTTACTGAGGCAGCAAGTCAAGATGATGTCGCATCAATGAGGACAACTGCATGAGCTGTTCAATGGTCTGGAGACAGTCAAACGTCCTTTAACATTACGAAATGCAAGACCCTACACATAGGATACAACAACCCCAATCACAACTATTCTGTTAATGACAACTTCCTGGATACTGTCGATAAGTTAAAATCTGTAGGCGTTGTGACAGATCAATCAATCACTTGAAGGCGACGCAACGAGTGGGGGGGATGCCCCAGCAGTAATAATAATAATAATAAAAAATATATATTTGGGAATTATAAAGCGTACCTTTGAATACAATGATAAGAAAATGCTTCTTATTGTATGGATTTTTGTATTCAGGCATGGAAACCCTACCTCCAGAAAGATCTAACACCCATAGAAAAGGTACAACCAAGATGATTCTTTAACTATGCCATCTCGATTATCCAAGTAAACTAAGGGCCTCAAGACGAACAACTATTCAGAAAAAAGCCCAATAGAACAGATCTCATTAAAACAATTAAAATCTTGAAAGGGACAACACGAAGGGACAACTTCAAGCTCACCAAGCTATCATGCAGAACGAACACAAGGAAATACTTCTTCACATAGAGTGACAGAGAGAGATAGATCTATGGGACGTTCTCCCAGCTCAAGCCGTGGAATCGAGAACAGTACTGGGCTTCAAAATAGCCCTAGACAAAATTAACAAGATCAATGGAGGGATCCTACACAGGCCACTGGTCTTCCCTTGACTTGGCCACCTCTAGTAGGTGGCCGTTAGGTAAAGAAGAGGCACACAATAAACTACCCCATATGGTTTGGGATATTAAGGATAGCCACGGGTCTTAAAGGACACGACAGAGCACGGCACCTCCAGATATCTTGAATTACGGATACAACAGCCGAGGACACCTGACTATGTTAATCATTTACTGCTGTTCATTTTACTCTTGGAGCACCACTACTACAATTATATGTTAATATTACTTAAGCAATATAAAACAAAATCTGTCCTGAAAGGTATATTACCTTTTTTTATTGGAGATGAAAGATATTTTTTCAGTTACGAGAAACTTCACCTCCTTGAGCGTCAGTCTGAGATGTTTACAAGTCACTGTTCTTCTTCAACTATAAGTCTCTTGGTGATAATTTATCCTCTGTTATGTGCTCTATTCAAAATGTTCCAAGTTTTTACAAACTGGAGTCGAGTACAAGAGATTTTGTTTTGTTTTTTCTGAGCGAGAAAACACACATAATATTAACGTTTATGACGTCATCAGCCAGGCTTGCTCTCATTGGTCGGAAGTTCTTGTCGAAAAAATTTGAATTTGGTTCATTATTGGAAATATTAATTAATCTTTAAAGCTTTAAAATCAGGTTATTACGGAAAATATGCACCTGTGCCCGGATAGGCTATTTACCGCAAAACCAAAACCAAAACTGGCAACTACATGTTGGTTATGTCCGTGTTTCATAAGATCAGGAATAATTGTTTAATATTCTGTATGTACTGTATATGCCTTCACTGACTTACTCTTTATAATAGCTCATCTTCTATTCTTTCTTAATTATGATTCATAAAAACTACAAGCATAGCAACTATTCAAAAGTTATGGAACGAATAGTTACATATTTTTTTGTACGAATTAAAGAGTTAAATCAAAATTCCTAAGTACCGACATAACACAGTGAGGATGTTTCTATATAAATGAATTTAAAACTAATACTCTCTACGATAAACAAATTTGTTATATTCAAGCAATAAAAATAAATGATAATTCAACTAGGAATGTATCAGATCTTTCAGCTGTTTTAATTTTGATTACAAACGAAAACAATAGTGGTGATTCATGTCGATAAGTTATCAATAAATTAAAAAACAAGACAAAAGAGATTATTAATAACAAAATCATTGAATAAGTTGAATACACTTAACTGTATAGTACTTATTTTCCGTAATAATCTGATATTAATGCTGTACAGAATAATTAATATTTCCAATAATGAACCAACTTATAAGTTTTCGACAAGAACTTGTGACCAATGAGAATAGGCGAGGCTGATGACGTCAAGAACTTGTGACCAATGGTAATAGGCGAGGCTGATGACGTCGACGTGTGTGTGTGTGTGTGGGTGTTTCTCGGTTAGAAAAAAGATACAATCTCGTGTACTTGAACCATTAAAAAAACAAAACAAAATTAATATTTTAAACCGTTGACATTACTGAAGATAAGTTGTCACCGAACGACTTAATTGTTGAAGATTTTAGTAAAAAGGAGAAAATTTCCTTTTGAACTTCTCTGACTGACACTTCACAAGGTGTTGTTTCTCAACGCTGAAACAACTCCCATCATCTATAAAATATACACAAGGTAAGATACGTTTTCGGGAAAGAACTTTATATGGTATAATAAACTAGGACTAATAATGGTGATAATAGGGTATTTATGATCGAACAGTAGTTGGGGCTGAAACTGAAAATTTACCGATAATATAATAGTTCTTTCTTGGGAGAATCAGGTTGTTTCCCATACTGAAATTCAATTTTTTAAGGTAACGCGATATTAAAAGTTGGTATAAATCGAATGGCGGTGTTGACTGAATAATTACCGTATTTAGTTATAGATAAATGCAGTATTAGAGTTCAGGTGGAAAATGAAAGGAATTATCAGCAGTAAGAGGTTAACGTAGGTGACGCCGCCTACACCTGTCCTCCCCTGCCTCCACCTGTCCTCCCCGCCTCCACCTGTCCTCTCCCGCCTCCACCTGTCCTCTCCCGCCT
>NW_024752141.1:0-4137 GCF_018991925.1 Homarus americanus
TGAAGGGGTGCCCGGCCCTCACACCCTGGTTCAAGGCACTGTATGGGTGCCCAGCACTCACACCCCGTTTCATGGCACTTAAGGAGTGTCCGGCCCTCACACCCCGGTTCATGACACTGAAAGGGTGCCCGGCCCTCACACCCCAGGTCATGTCATTGAAAGCGTGCCCGGGCCTCACACCCCGGGTCATGGCACTGAAGGGGAGGCCGGCCCTCACACCCCGGGTCATGGCAATGATTAGGTGCCCAGCCCTCACACCCCGGTTAATGGCACTGATGGGGTGCCCGGCCTTCACACCCCGAGTCATGGTGCTGAAGGGGTGCCCGGCCCTCACACCCCGGGTCATATGAAGGGGTGCCCGGCCCTCACACCCCGGGTCATATGAAGGGGTACCCGGCCCTCACACCCCGGGTCATGACACTGAAAGGGTGCCCGGCACTCACACCCCGGGTCATGTCACTGAAAGGGTGCCCAGGCCTCACACCCCGTGTCATGGCACTGAAGGGGAGCCCAGCCCTCACACCCCGATTCATGGCACTGAAATCGAGCCAGGCCATCACACCCCGATTAATGGCACTGAAATCGAGCCAAGCCCCAACACACCGGGTCATGGTGCTGTAGGGGTGCCCGGCCCTCACACCCCGATTCATTGCACTAAAGGGGTGCCCGACCATCACACCCCGCGTCATGTGAAGGGGTGCCGGGCCCTCACACCCCTGTTTGGTGCACTATAGGGGTGCCCGGCCCTCACACCCCGGGGCATGGTGCTGGAGGGGTGCCCGGCCCTCACACCCCGGGTTATATCACTGAAGGTCTGCCCGTTCGTCACAGCCCGGGTCTTGTCACTGAATGGGTGTCCGGCCCTCACACCCCGGGTCATGGTGCTGGAGGGGTGCTCGGCCCTCACACCTCGGGTCATGTCACTGAAGGGGAGACCGGCCGTCACACCCCGGGTCATGTCACTGAATTGGTGTACGGCCCTCAAACCTCGGGCTATGGTGCTGGAGGGGTGCCCCGCCCTCACCGCCTGGGTCATTGTGCTTTAGGGGTGCCCGGCCCTCACACCCCGATTCATGGCACTGAAAGGGTGCCCGGCCCTCACACCCCGGGTCAGGGCACTGAAGGGGTGCCTGGCCTCCACAGGTCATGAAGAGGCCAGCCTCACCCAGGGTCATGTGGGGCCAGCCCTCACACCCCTGTTCATGGCACTGAAGGGGTGCCCGGCCCTCACACCCCTGTTCATGGTACTGAAGGGGGACCCGGCCCTCACACTCCGGGTCATGGTGCTGGAGGGGTTCCTGGCCCTCACACCCCGGGTCATGTCACTAAACGGGGTACCGGCCCTCACTCCCCGGGTCATGTCACTGAAGGGGTGCATGGCCCTCACACCCCGGGTCATGGCACTGAAGGGGTGCCCGGCCCTCACACCCCGATTCATGACACTGATGGGGTGCTCGGCCCTCACACCCCGATTCATGGCACTGAAATCGAGCCAGGCCTTCACACCCCGATTCATGGCACTGAAATCGAGCCAAGCCCCAACACCCCGAGTCATGGTACTGAAGGGGTGCCCAGCCCTCACACTCCGGGTCATGGTGCTGGAGGGGTGCCAGGCCCTCACACTCCGGCTCATGTCACTGAAAGGGTGCCTGGCCCTCACACCCCGGCTCATGTCACTGAAGGGGTGCCCAGCCCTCACCCAGTTGATGTGTAATCGGGGTGCCAACCTTCTACCCCGAGAGTCATGGTGCTGAAGGGTGCCCAGCCTACCCGGTTCACTTGATGACACTGAAAAGGTGCCAGCCCTCTGCGGCTTGGTTCCCAGCACTGAAGGTGCTGACCCTCCACTCGGGTCATTGTCTGGAGGGTGCCCAACCTCACCATGTCACTGGAGGTGTGCCCGGCCCTCACACCCCGATTCATGGCACTGAAATCGAGCCAGGCCCTCACACCCCGATTCATGGCACTGAAATCGAGCCAAGCCCCAACACCCCGGGTCATGGTGCTGAAGGGGTGCCCGGCCCTCACACCCCGGGTCATGTGAAGGGGAGCCCGGCCCTCACACCTGGGTTCACAGCTCTGTAGGGGTGCCGGCCTTCACACCCCGCTTCATGGTACTGAAAGGGTGCCCAGCCCTCACACCCCGGTTCATGGCACTGATGGGGTGCCCGGCCCTCACACCCCGAGTCATGGTGCTGAAGGGGTGCCCGGCCCTCACACCCCGGGTCATGTGAAGGGGTGCCCGGCCCACACACCCTGGGTCATGTGAAGGGGTGCCCGGCCCTCACACCCCGGTTCACAACACTGTACGGGTGCCCTGCCCTCGCTATCCGTTTCATGGCATTTAAGGGGTGACCGACCCTCACACCCCGGTTCATGGCACTGATGGGGTGCCCGGCCCTAACACACCGGGTCATGGTGCTGGAGGGGTGCCCGACCCTGACACCCCGGGTCATGTGAAGGGGTGCCCGGCCCTCACACCCTGGATCAAAGCACTGTATTAATGCCTGGCACTCACACCCCGTTTCATGGCACTTAAGGGGTACCCGGCCCTCACACCCCGGTTCTTGTCACTGAAAGGGTGCCCGGGCTTCACTCCCGGGTCATGGCACTGAAGGGGAGCCCGGCCCTCACACTCCGGGTCATGGTGCTGAAGGGGTGCCCGGCCCTCACACCCCGGGTCATGTGAAGGGGAGCCCGGCCCTCACACCCCGGTTCACAGCTCTGTAGGGGTGCCGGCCTTCACACCCCGCTTCATGGTACTGAAAGGGTGCCCAGCCCTCACACCCCGGTTCATGGCACTGAAGGGGTGCCCGGCCCTCACACCCCTGTTCATGGTACTGAAGGGGGACCCGGCTCTTACACTCCGGGTCATTGTCACGTGCCTGTGGCGCTCGGGAACTCGCATAGCGTGAGGCATATGTTCACGCCTACATTTCATACAAGCTATTAACATATTAATTGTACTTATTATATTATTATTATTCTTAGTTACTTAGGTTGAGTATATATTTATGTATGTTATTAAAATGCATCATTGTGTTACTCTGTTAAGTTCAAATCAATAGTAGTATTAATTAATTATATAAAATATCTAGCAAATGTTCTGGATCACGTGATATGAGACGCGCTGCTCAGCGTGCCCACGCTTCCCCAGTAGCGAAAAACCGTGGCATAGGGTAGACGTGTCCATTCGTTCTCTAGCCTTGACCCTTGTCTAGTGCCTTGTCCAGTCTCTGCAATGCCCTAGGGGTATCAGGTATTAGTGACACGTTTAGTTAGGCTTAGGAAGGGATCCTGGTGGTAAGGAATCTCCTGTTTGGTAGGAAATAATCATTTTGTAGTGATTGTTGTATATATATATTTCGTATGTCTGTGTAATATAGTAATGTTAAGTAATATTCGTTTGGTCTAACTCCTTACGGTATATTTTCGCCCTTCCGGCATCACTCTCATTTTATTATACACTTACTTATTCCCTTAAATTCATGTTTGCTAGTCATTACTCCCTTTAGAACATAAATTGAATTAATTAATTATCTTCCCTTTGTGATTCACTTATTTCAACTGTTCTTACTTATTCAAGTACATTTTGTTGAGTAGGTTTTTGGTGAGGATAATTATTGCCGTGTTCCCTATTTGTTCCTTTATTTGTTAATAACTTGGGGTAGGATTCACTCCCCAAGTATAAAGGGTAGTGGGATCGCGACAAGTGGGGGCCTGTCCGGGAGTTGAGGTCTTCGGCCTATCACCCTCAGTCACAGGGGGTGGTAGAGAGGTTTCACCAGACAGTAAAACTCATGTTACGCACCTTCTGTCTGGAGACTGGGAAGGATTGGGACGAGGGATTTGACCTGCTTTTGTTTGCTGTTCGGGACAGTAAACAAGAGTCGCTAGGATTCTCGCCCTTCCAGCTCGTCTATGGACATGAGGCGCGAGGGCCTCTTAAGGTGTTAAAAGAGTGTTGGTTGAGTGATCAGAGCGCGTCGCCCTTAGCTTCATATGTGGTCCAATTCAAGGAGAAGTTGCGTCTGGCTGTAGAACTTGCCCAGTCCAACTTAAGGTGTGCTCAGGTGAAAATGAAACTGCATTTTGATAAGGCCCATCAGGCAAAACCTAGAGAATTCCAAGTGGGGG
>NW_024752142.1:0-5000 GCF_018991925.1 Homarus americanus
CCCTCGTATCTCCCTCTCCTTGTATCATCCTCTCCTCTGCCTCCTTTCCCTCTCTCTTATCGGAATCTCCTTCTCCCTCTCTCCCTCATTCCCTCTCCCTTCATATCTCCCTCCCAATTATTATGGTACCGCTGTCACCCATTCGACGCTCATACTACTCTTGCGTTGTTTGTTTTTTGTTTATTTTTGTTGTTGTTGTTGTTGTTGTTGTTTTATTGTTATTGTTGTTTTGTTTGTTTGTTATTGTTATTGTTGTTATTGTGTTATTGTTTTGTTGTTGTTGTTATTGTTATTGTGTTATTAGTATTGTTAGCGTTGTTAGGGTTACTATTATTATTTGTTGTTGTTGTTGTTGTTTTGTTGATATTATTATTACTATTATTATTATTATTATTATTATTATTACTATTATTATATTATTATTATTATTATTATTATTATTATTATTATTATTATTACTATTATTATTATATTATTATTATTAATATTATATTTATTATTATTTTTATTAATATTAATTATTATTATTTATTAATCCATCTCTCACATGTCTACTCCTTTTTCCTCCTCTCTCCACCTCCTCCTCTCTTCCCCCACCTCCTCCTCCTCTCTTCCCCACCCTCCTCCTCTCACCTCCTCCTCCTCTCTTCCTCCACCCTCCTCCTCCTCTCCTCTCCACCCTCCTCCTCCTCTCTTCCCCACCCCCTCCCTCTACCCCCATCCCTCCTCTCCCTCTCTTCACCCTCCTCCTCCTCTCTTCCCCCCTCCTCCTCCTCCTCCTAGTTCTTCCTGCCATCGTTTCCTCGTCACATATTTCCCGGTAAGATCGTTTGTGGTTAAGGAGAGATGAATGTGCCTGCCCTCGTAAATTATCTATTCTAGGAAGTAATAAATAGATGAATGGATAGAGGATGGGTTTATGTTTACCTATCAATTTATGTATGTATTTATGTTGTGTTTTGTATGAATGTTTGATCGTATGTAAGTATGTTGTGTGTGTATGTGTGTATGTAACATTGTAATGTATGTATGTGTGTGTGTTATGTATGTATAGATAGATAGATAGATTCTTAGCCTGTCTCACAAATCATCAATTCTTGGACGTTTTCATTTCCCCTCTTCTTCCCACCCTCTCACACAACCCTCCTCCTCACCTCTCCCTCTCACCCCTCTGCCTCCCTCACCCTCTACCTCCTCACACACCCTCCTCCCCTCACCCCTCTGCCTCCCTCACCTCTACCCTCACACCCCTCTACCTCCCTCACCTCTACCTCCCTCTCCCTATCTCCCTCTACCCCTCTACCTCCCTCACCCCTACCCTCCCTCACCCTCTCCTCCCTCACCCCTCTACCTCCCTCACCTCTACCTCCCTCACCACCCCCTCCTCCCTTACCCCTACTCCTCCCCTACCTCCCTCACCCCTCTACCTCCCTCCACCCCTCTATCCCCTCACCCTCTCCTCCCTCACCCCTCTCCTCCCTCCACCCCTCTACCTCCCTCCACCCCTCCCCTCCCTCACCTCTTCCCTCACCCCTCTACCTCCCTCACCCCTCTACCCCTCCCTCTCACCCCTCTACCTCCTCTCCCCCTCTACCTCCCTCACCCCTCTACCTCCCTCACCCCTTCCCTCACCCTCTACCTCCCTCACCCCTCTACCTCCCTCCCCACACCCCTCCCTCACCCCTCTACCTCCCCTCACCCCTCTCCCCTCCCCTCACCCCTCTACCTCCCTACCCCAACCTCCCCTCACCCCTCTACTTCCCCTCACCTCTACCTCCCTCACCTCCCCCCTCCCCCTACCCTCTCCCTCACCCCTCTACCTCCCCTCCCCCTCTACCTCCCCTCCACCCCTCCCTCCCCTCTACCTCTCACCCCTCTACCTCCCCTCACCCTCCCCCTCCACCTCACCCCTCCACCCCTCTACCTCCCTCCCCTCTACCTCCCTCACCCCTCTACCTCCCTCACCCCTCTACCTCCCCTCACCTCTACCTCCCTCACCCCTCTACCCTCTCCCCTCTCCTCCCTCTCCTCCCCCCTCCCTCACCCCCTCTACCTCCCCTCACCTCCCCCTCCCCTCACCCCTCTCCCTCCCCTCTACCTCCCTACCCCTCTACCTCCCTCCCCACCCCTCTACCTCCCCTACCCCTCTACCTCCCCTCACCCTCTACCTCCCTCCCCCTCACCCCTCCCCTACCCCTCTCCCCCTCCCCCACCCCTCTACTCCCCTCACCCCTCTACCTCCCCTCCCACCCCCTCCCTCCCCTCCCCTCTCTCCCTCCCCCTACCTCCTCCACCCCTCCCCTCCCCTCCCCCTGCCTCTACCTCCCTCACCTCCCTCCCCTCCCCACCCTCCCCCTCCCTCACCCCTCTACCCCTCCCCTCCCCACCCCTGTCCCTCCCTCCCCCTCACCTCCCTCACCCCCTCCTCCCTCACCCCTCCATCATCTTTATCTCTTTGTTTACAAGTTGTTGCTCAGCCGTGACATAAAAACTCAAGTGTGACGTCACGACATTTAAAACAAGGTTGGAATGTGATTGGCTGGAGTTTTAGTCAGTGTTGTTGTTGTTGTTATTTATTTGTTGTTGTTGTTATTGTTGTTGTTGTTGTTGTTGTTGTTGTTGTTGTTGTTATTATTATTTTGGTGTTTTGTTTTTTCATTTATATTTCTTATTTATTCGTTATTTCATCAACTGTATTTTTAACTAGGATTTCTGCTTATCAGTTTAACCGAATTTTTGACCAGCTTAACCGGTCTGCCTTAAAAGCTTAATCATAATGGAACAGCTGACCATTCTCACACACCTCCTCACGCAAATCCACAATTAAGCGTATTACACGTTGTATCATCAGCTTTGCGTGCATGTGGAGAGTTAATTTTGCGTGTGTGTGTGTCTTAAGTATTCCACCAAATGAATATTTTCTCGTGTGTCTTCCCCACTAAGATATGCGCTAATAATTACTTTAAAAATACATTGCCTCTATAACTATGTAATTTTTCAGCTGTTTCTTTACTTATTTGTTTATTTTTTTTTTTGAAGTGGAAGGAATTTTCTCTGTTATAAATTATTGGAGTTTATTTGTAAAATGTGTTTTGTTGTTGTTTTAGTGGGGGAGGAGAGGATGATTTTGTTATGTTATTATATATATATATATATATATATATATATATATATATATATATATATATATATATATATATATATATATATATAATAGGTTGCTGTATTATGAGTGTATGTTCTGAGTGTGTGTGTGTGTGTTTATCCTTCACTGTCTGTCTCTCTTATTTCATTCCTTATGTATCTTTCTTTTGCTTTCTCTTTTATTCTGCCTCTTTCTCTCCATCTCTTTCCTTTGTCTCTTTCTCTCTCTCTTTCTCTGTCTGTTGGCTATCAAAGGTTTAATATACAGTAAGTTAATTTTACTTTGCTTGCTTGTTGCCCTACTGTAGTTAGTTAGACAGAACACACACCTACGTGCTATTACCTCTTAATTTCATTTGGGTCAGGGAGCATCCCAATTCTGTATACCCACTACTGGATATCACAAAGTTATTATAGGAATCAATTTAACATGTTAATTATATTGTCATTTGATATATGATTAAAACATTCAGTCAGAGTAAAAACTATTGGTTGTTTTTTGGTTTCTATAACTCTCTCTCTCTCTCTCTCTCTCTCTCTCTCTCTCTCTCTCTCTCTCTCTCTCTCTCTCTCTCTCTCTCTCTCTCTCTCTCTCTCTCTCTCTCTCTCTCTCTCTCTTCTCTCTCTCTCTCTCTCTCTCTCTTCTCTCCTTCTTTCATCTATTATTATCATCATCTCTCTCTCTCTCTCTCTCTCTCTCTCTCTCTCTCTCTCTCTCTCTCTCTCTCTCTCTCTCTCTCTCTCTCTCCATTTATTTCTCTCTCTCTCTCTTTCTCTTCTCCTCCTCTCTTCTCCCATCATCATTATCATCATCATCTTCCTGTGTTTTTATCTCTGTCTCTCTCTCCTCCCCATTACTGTCTCTTTTCTCCTCTCTACCGTCACTTCAGGAGAGTCATAGTTTGGACGGGTCGTAAATATATATTCCCAAAGTGGTCATCACTCCTCTTCCCCCCCACACACCTCCACACACCTCCTCCTGCTGCCCTGTTGGTCCTCCTTCATGATAAGATGGTGTGTGTGTGTGTGTGTGTGTCTGTGTGTGTGTGTGTGTGTGTGTGTGTGTGTGTGTGTGTGTGTGTTTATTTATGTGTGTGTATGTGTGGTGTTTGTGTTTGTGTGTATACAGTATATGTGAGACAGAGACACACACCTAGATCCATGATATTAAAATTTAGGATCAAATACTTTTTTATTTTCCAATTAACAAAAATAAAATAGAATAATTCGACCTTGACATAACAGGTAAATTGGCTTACTGTTTTAAGTGCCTCGACTGCCCGGGTTATTAGGCAGGGATGTATATATTTTGTAATTTTATTTATTTATTGATTTTTTTTTCTACATTAGCATTTGGTATTATATTTAGATAGTGGGATGAAGGTATATTAGTGAGGTTTGGTTAGGTTAGGTTTGGTTGGGTTTGGTTAGGTTTGGTTGAGGTTTGGTTTGGTTTGGTTAGGTTTGGGTTTGGTTTGGTTGGGTTTGGTTTGGTTGGGGTTGGTTTGGTTTGGTTTGGTTAGGTTTGGTTAGGTTGGGTTTGGTTGGGTTAGGTTTGGTTGGGTTAGGTTTGGGTTTGGTTGGGTTTGGTTGGGTTTGGGTTAGGTTGGGTTTGGTTAGGTTTGGATTAGGTTAGGTTTGGTTGGGTTGGGTTTGGTTGGGTTATGTTTGGTTGGGTTTGGTTGGGGATAAAGTTATGTGGTTTCTTCTTCTTCTAACCTCTATCTTCTAACCAAAAGAATTAGTGAATATACATAATTGAGTTGCAGTTCAAAGTTTTTTCTGCAATTATTGTGTTTATTTACTTTTTGGGGAGTTATTTTCAACTTTTTTTTTATGGATATTTAGTTTAATTT
>NW_024752142.1:10000-27500 GCF_018991925.1 Homarus americanus
TAGAGATAGAGGAAGGGGGGGTGAGAGATAGAGAGAGACAGTGTGGGTGGTGAGAGAGGTGGGTTGGTGAGAGAGAGAGAGAGAGGACACATCACACAGGAAACAGACTGAAAGAGGAAAGGTATTAGGAGGAGGAGGAGGAGAGGGTAAGATGGAGAAAGAAGTAAGAAAGACGAGCAAAAAATAAATAGAAAAATACTAAAAATTCAAGGGGGAATCATATAAAGAAAATGTAGCTTAGGGAGAACTTATATAAAAAAAATGAGACAAGACGCAGGTTAAAGAAAGTATAGGACAAAAAGGGTGAAGGAAGGGGAGGTGGAAAAGAAGACGATAATAAATGCAAGATGTAAAGGGGAACTTGGATTAAAATAGGACAGAGGACAGATAAAAAGAACAGACATTAAAAAAAGTAAATTAGAAAATGATTGAAGGAAGGATGAGGAAATGAGGAAGAGAAAGAAACAGATGTAAGAAGAAGGGGTGAATTAATTTTTAAAACTAGGAGCTGGACACAGGGGGAACTTAGATAGAAACGGGAACAGGGCACAGGGGACACTTAGATAGAAAACGGGAACAGGGCACAGGGGACACTGAGATAGAAAACGGGAACTGTGCACAGGGGACACTTACATAGAAAATGGGAACAGGGCACAGGGGACACTTACATAGAAAACGGGGACAGGGCACAGGGGACACTTACATAGAAAATGGGGACAGAACACAGGGGGCACTTGCATAAAAACAGGTGTGCAATATCGTGGGGGGACCAGGATGTCAACACCACAGTCATGACTCCTCACAGCATCCCTTGTTTACCTCCCTGGCCTCTCACACCCTCCCGGGGAAAGAGGGAGAGAGGGAGAGGGGAAAGTGAGAGTGGCAGAGGGGAATGGGAGGAAGAGTGGGAGAGGGAAGATGAAAAGGGAACGAGAGTGGAGAAGGGAGAGGAGGGAGGGGGAAGAAGGGAATGGGAAGGAGGGTGGAGAAGGGAGAGGGAAGGAGAGTGGAAGGGAGGGAAGGAAAGAGGAAGGGGAAGGAGAGAGGGATCAGCGAGAGTTAGGGAGCATGGGGGAAGGGATAGAAAGGAGAGTGAAGAGTAGGAAAGGAGAATGGAATAGGGATAGGGAAAAATAAGAGATAAGGAGGAAGGAGATAAAAAAGAAAAAGTAGAAGGAGAATAAAGGAGGAGGGGGAAGAGGAGTAGGAAGAGTAAGAGAGAGAGAGAGAGAGAGAGAGAGAGAGAGAGAGAGAGAGAATAATGAAAATAAAGAGAAGGAAAGAGAATGAGAGATATTCCTAGGAGTTAAAAGATGGAAGAAAAATGTGGAGGATGTGATATATAAAAGGATAAAAACTTAAGTGAAATAAACAACAACAACAACAAACAACAACAACAACAAACAACAACAACATACAACAACAACAACAACAACAAACAAAAACAACAACAACAACAACAAACAACAACAACAAACAACAACAACATACAACAACAACAACAAACACGAACCAATCAGCTAAGAGGAGAGAGAGAGAGAGAGAGAAAGTAAAAAACAATGAAAAAATGAAAAGTCATATTTTTATTTTTTGAACAACTTTATTGACAAGATAAAAACCAAAATGTAGAGATGGAGGCGGGTGGGGGTGGGGGGTGGGGGTGTGGGGGGTGGGGCGGAGGGTGGAAAACTAAAATAAAACTAAACCAAGAACAGAATATCGCTTTTGTGTCTCTTAAAACACCATCAACACAGACGAACAAATTTGGTTAAGAAGAAAGAAAAGATTAAAAGAAAGAGAGAGAGAGAATAAGAGAGAGAAAAGATAAAAAGCAAAAGAAAAAGAAGAGAAAAAATTGAAAAGAAAGAAAGAGTAAGAAGGAAAGAAAGAAAGAAAGAAAGAAAGAAAGAAAGAAGAAAAAATAGAATCCAACCTTTTGTTTTTTTAGATACGTTTATGGGGAAGAAAAAAGGAAAAAAATGGAGGGAAAAAACTCATGTGATTGTATTATAATTTCAATGTCTCTCACTATATCACCAGGAGATATATATCAATCCACTTTCTCCCACTAACATCATCCCACTCACTTACCCTCTCATCTCCCACTCACCTCCCATCCACCCACTTCTCCCAATCACCCATTTCTTTTCTTCCCACTTCACCCTCACACTCACCCACTCACCTATCTACACCTCCCACTCACTCTTCACCACCAACTCCCTTTTTAATAATCTTTTTTTTATGATCAAACGCCTCCAAAAAAAAAGGTGTGAAAAAAAAGATGAAAGAAGCGAAAAAAGTAATCTGGTGTTTACAGGCGTTTGTCAACCATCAAAGAAAATGAACCAATCAGGTGAGAGGCCCTTACCCATGGTGTTACCTGGCCTTTTCTATCTACCACATCACACTTGGAGCAGACCCCCTTCCATAAAAGCCCCTTGTCCCTTCCCCCCCGAGAACCATCAGAACCCCCAAGTTCCCCCAATTCCCCCAGAACCCCTGCCCCAGAACCCTCTCCAATGATCTTATTACCCCCAAGAACCTTCCCTCAAGAGAACCCACGCACCCCTAGAACCAACAGGATATTGTGAAACCTCCAAGGACCTTTAATAGAACCCCACAGAACCCTAGGAATTACACAGCCCTCGTAACCTCCAAGAACCTATACTGAAGGTCACAGAGGGTTATTTGGGGTCACTTGAGGTCACAGGGCTACTTAGGGCTAATGAGGGGTCACAGAGGATCACTTGGGGTCACAGAGGGTTATTTGGGGTCACTTGAGGTCACAGGGCTACTTAGGGCCAATGCGGGGTCACAGAGGGTCAATTGGGGTCACCAGGGGGTCACGGCTGGCACTCTACGGGTCATAAATGAGTTACGGTGCCGTCAACTGAATTCCAATGCGGCATTAATTTGCAGAAGCAATTAGGAGACTGATAGGATGACCCCGTGATGTATTGTTGAGTGGGCGGAGAGGGGGGGGTTGAGTGGGGGGGCTTGAGTGTGGAGAGGTGGAAGAGGAGTGATGAAGGGAGGGGGGTGTGTGGGGGAGGAAGGAAGAGGAGGAGGAGGATGGAGGGAGAGGGGTGTGTGTGGGGAGGAAGGAAGAGGGGAGGGGAGGATGGAGGGGGAGGGGGGAGGAGTGATGGAGGGGGGAGGGGTGTGGGGAGGAAGGAAGAGGGGAGGAGTGATGGAGGGGAGGGGGAGGAGGAGTGATGGAGGGGAGGGGTGTGTGTGGAGGAAGGAAGAGGGTGAGGAGTGATGGAGGGAAGGGTGTGTGTGGAGAGGGAGAGGAGGAATCATGAAAGGGGAAGAGGGAGTGGGGGTGGGTGGTAGTGGGGGGAGTAATGGAGAGGTGTGGGGAAGGATAGAGGTGAGGAATGGGGTATATTTTTATTTCTTTCTCTCATTCCCCGTTCTCTGTTTGTCTTCACCTCCTTGTTTTCATTCTCTGTCTGTCTCCTAACGACATGAAACATAGGAGATACTCTTTTATTCGTTACCTCTTCCTCCTCTCCCTCTCTCTCTCTCTCTCTTCTCCTCTCTCTCCATCTATCCCCGTCCTCTCTCCTCCTCCTCTCTCTCTTCCTCCCTCCTCTCCCTCTCTCTCCTCCTCCTCCAGGCAGATGTATTCAATCCATTTAACAAATTGAAACAAATTACCCCTGAGCCATTTAAACCCGTGAACCATTTTTGAACGATAAGCATTTAAAACCATGGGCCATTTAAAACCATGGGCCATTTAAAACTATGGGCCATTTAAAACCATGGGCTAAAACCATGGGCCATTTAAACCATGGGCCATTTAAAACCATGGTCCATTTAAACCATGGGCCATTTAAAACTATGGGCCATTTAAAACCATGGGCCATTTAAACCATGGGCCATTTAAAACCATGGGCCATTTAAAACCATAGTATTTAAAACCATGGGCCATTTAAACCATGGGCTATTTAAAACCATGGGCCATTTAAAACCATGGGCCATTTAAAACCATGGGCCATTTAAAACCATGGGCCTCTTAAAATCATGGGCCATTTCAAGCTCTGGGCCATTTATTAAGCCAAGTCGTACGGTACATAGGTAAACTTTGATCACTTGGGGGCAGTGAGTCTAATTACACACAGAAATACCTGCAAGACTTTACTACAACTTAAACACCTGATACTAATTAACCTAATCTAACCTAACCTAACCAACTCTGATGAATACCTTTAACCTAATTACCTGAAAATTAATTAGTACCTTCTTTAGACAATAACAAAGACGACAGACAGACAGACAGACAGACAGACAGACAGACACATAAAACAACTTCCCCCCTAAAAAAAAAATAATAATAAAAAATAAAATAAACTCACTCTTGCGTATTTACAGAACCAAATAGAAAGAATAACTAGACTTGTTCACCCAGAGGGAATGAAACACAACCCCGGGAGAACTGAGAACGTGTGTAAATGAACAGTTGAGACCCAGTGGTGAACGTAAGTGAACAGTGGTGAACGTGTGTAAAGAGAACAGTGGTGAACGTGGTGGAACAGTGGTAAACGTGTGTAAGTGAACAGTTGAGACCCAGTGGTGAACGTAAGTGAACATTGGTGAACGTGTGAAAGAGAACAGTGGTAAACGTGTGAAAGAGAACAGTTGAGACCCAGTGGTGAACGTAAGTGAACATTGGTGAACGTGTGTAAATGATAAGTGGTAAACGTATGTAAATGAACAATGAAGAACATACATAATGATGAACAGTAGTGAACATATGAACACAAAGTACGGCGGAGAAATGAGCTTCCATTTTAATACTACTAACGTAACTAACCACTGCCTCCTACTTCAAGTTCAAAAGTAATATTGAACTTAGGAACATTTGAGAATAACTCCTTCTATCGTACCTCCAGTAAGTTACTTAGACGCGATGTTGTTAAGTCGTTAGTTACAACAACAAAACCTAACTTAGTATGTATTTAGAATCTTAATTTCTGTCGTAAGTGGTTAAGAAACCTTTTGAGATTGTTGTTGTTGTGATTGTTGTTGTTGGTTGTTGTGGTTGTTGTTGTGGTTGTTGTGGTGGTGGTTTTTGTGGTGGTTGTTGTGGTGGTGGTTGTGGTTGTGAAAGTTGTTGTTGTTATGGTGGTGGATGTTGTTGTGATTGTTGTTATTGTTGTGGTTCTTGTGGTTTTTGTTGTGGTTTTAGTTGTTGTTGTAGTTGTTGTTGTGGTTGTTTTGAAAGTGAATTTTACATCATCTCACATATATATTTACAAAAAAAATTGACTTAATAATCTCTTAAGAATCTCCAGTGACACATTTAAGGTAAAATAAAATAACCTTATGTGATTTTATCCTTTATCATATGTTAAATTTCGGAAGTTATGACGTAACTAACATTTTTAACTTGTCAAGAACGCGTACTGTTTAACCCAAATCCTTAGGTCACAAGTTAAGAGGGCAAGAAAAAGATAACTTACGAACCTTTCACAATGTTGAGTAAATCAGTTTGTGTCTACAGTGAAGAGACAAAGGAAAAAAATATATATAAATTACGATCTTTTTAAAAAATCTCTTTAACACTTTGTCTCGGCTTAAGTCAGCAAAGTTACGAGAGAAAAAAATAAATCATCTTACGAACCTTTTGAGAATATTAAGTGAGTGAGTGGGATAAAGTCTAGGTGAAAATATAAGAACTTACGACTTTTTTTTATATTTTTGGTTGGAGAATTGTATTTTTTTTGGGGGGGGTCGTAGCTTAAGTCAGTAAAGTTACGAGAGGGAAAACTAATGTACTTTATATTTTGAGGATTATGGTTTGATGGAGAGTGGGAGGGATGATGGAGGGAATGAGGAAGGAGAGAGAGAGGGGGTAAAGCGGAAGGGTGGGTGTAAGGGAGGGAGGGAAGGGGGATGGTAGGAAGAGGGAGTTGGGGAAGGAAGGAGGAGAGAGAGAGAAAATTGGGAGGGAGGGAAGAAGGAAGGGAGGGAAAGAAGGAGGTGGGGAAGGTAGGAGGAGGAGAGGGTTGATACTGAACTAGGTTAAGACCAACGAGTCTGTGCGAGCGCCCCTGGCCTGTGTGTGTGTGTGTGTGTGTGTGTGTGTGTGTGTGTGTGTGTGTGTGTGTGTGTGTGGTGTGTGTGTGTCTGAGAGAGAGCTAGAACACACACACACACACACACACACACACACACTTGTCTCAACCCTGAATTAATTACTTACCCTCCAGCGGCCAACAATTCAAACATCTTTTCGAGACACAGACATAGACACAGACACAGACACAGACATAGACACAGACACAGACACAGACATAGACATAGACACAGACATAGACATACATAAACATACGCAGATATAAATATAGATATGCACATACACATACATAGACAGACATAAACAGACACGAGTATTACATAGACACAGACATAGACTTCAGAGACACAAGACATAATTCTGAAGACAGTTCCCTCACAGAGAGCTTGTGGCATTATTGGCAGGATATTTTTTTTCATTTATTTTTATTTTTTATTTTTTTTTTTATGGGGAATAGCCCACCCGAGCACAGGTCAACTACCCACAACTGGGCCTGGGGGGCGAAAAAATAAGAACAGAAAGAAATTAAAATAGAAGAGAAAAAGACTATGTTAATCTAATATACTACAGGAATAGCCGTGTGTCTGTCTGTCTGTCTGTCTGTCTGTTCGTCTGTCTGTCTGTCTGTCTGTCTGTTATGGGCAGCCGAAACAGCACAATCGTTTTTCATCAAACTTGGTGGAAAAATCGCAAAAAATTCGTAGAGTGGAACAAACCTGGTCCCATGTCGATGGTTTCTTTAGGAAGGCATTAATTAAAAAAACTATTGATGGAAAACGATGCAAGTCTACGGACTTGGCGCACCCTCATTCGCTGTACGCCAGCTGCTACTCCAGCATTCAAACTTCACAAGGGCAAGGAAGGGCCCGTGATCTCTTTGTCTACACTATATATCATCAATTGGGAATGTTAATCCAGATAACTCCCCTAACAGTACAACCCTCACCGACAACAGAACCCCCCCCGACAACAGAATCCCTGCCAACAGATCCCCTCTCTTCACCCCAACAGATCCCTCCAACAGATAGAAAAAATAATAATTTTACAATATTTCTCCTGTAAGTAAAAACCAAAACAACAAAACAAAACAGACAAAAAAACAAAACAAAAACAAAAACAAAGAAAACAAAACCAAGCAACAAAACCAAAATATGAAAAAAACAAAAAACTAACCCAAACAAAAACAAAACAAAGCAAAACAAAAACAAAACCCCCCAAAAATGAAACAAAACAAAACAAAACAGAACAAATCAACACAAAAGAGAACAAAACAAGAAGGATTTAACTGGTACACTGCAACACAAGGTCATTTTTCTCTCCGTCAGTGAGGGGGTGAATACGTCAAAGTCATGTACTCTACCACAACTAAATTTACTTGATTATTGTTTATTTTTTTTTTCACTGGTTTTGTCAGGTGGCACAAGGTAGGAAAGGGTGTGTGAGAGTGTGTGTGTGTGTGGGAGAGTGTGTGTGGGAGAGTGTGGGGGGAGTGTGTGGGGAGGGTGTGTGTGTGTGTGTGGGAGAGGGGGGAGTGTGTGTGTGTGTGTGTGTGGGAGAGTGTGTGGGGAGAGGTGTGTGTGGGAGAGTGTGTGTGTGTGTGTGTGTGTGTGTGTGTGTGTGTGGGGAGAGTGTTAGGTGTGCGGGGACAGTGTGGAGTGTGTTATTATGTGGGTGAGTGTGTGCGAGTACACCACCTACCACCAACCCCCCTCACCCCCTCACCTCCCTCTCACCTCCCCCCACCCCCCCCCCTACCCCCACCACCACCCTCCTAAAACTTTACTTCACGACGCACTTACCAGAAACCTCGAACTGAAATGGGAAATTGAACCCTATGAGAGACAACTGACGGACGATATGCGGACTCAAAAGAGCTTTAAATGCTAGAGAGGCATAACGCGACCGGTGATTAAAAGAGAGTTCAGAGAGAGAGATGCAAATATATTTATTGGTTATATAAATATGTATACGTGTCATGCATAGAGGTATACATTCTATATGTTCAGAGAGTGATATTGAAATTGATGAATGGAAAGATATATAGATAGATGGATGAATAGATAGTTAGATACATAGATAGAAAATGGGATACATACATACATACATACATACATACATACATACATACATACATACATACATACATACATACATACATACATACATACATACATACATACATTGAGAGAGAGAGAGAGAATATTACCTGCTACACCAAAACAAGATTGAAACAAAGAATTTTTTCCATTAACTCATACTAGAAAAAAATACAGTGTGTATTTTCGGCGACTTAAAATGAATCTATAAAATATGTATTAGATGTAAATATGTATTGAACAGCGCATCAGAATATAGACGTGGGTGATATAATCTAACTTGCAATGTTTTCTATGTAAATTGGCAATCTATTGAGAAGATAACATTAAGAGAAATAGTGTGTGTGTGTGTGTGTGTGTGTGTGTGTGTGTGTGTGTGTGTGTGTGTGTGTGTGTGTGTGTTCTGTGTGTGTGTGTGTGTGTGTGTGTGTGTCTGTGTGTCTGTGTGTGTGTGTGTGTGTCTGTATCTGTGTGTGTGTGTGTGTGTGTCTGTATCTGTGTGTGTGTGTGTGTGTGTGTGTGTGTGTGTGTGTGTGTGTGTGTGTGTGTGTGTCTGTGTGTGTGTGTGTGTGTGTCTGTATCTGTGTGTGTGTGTGTGTCTGTATTGTGTGTGTGTGTGTGTGTCTGTGTGTGTGTGTGTGTGTGTGTGTGTGTGTCTGTGTCTGTGTGTGTGTGTGTATGAAGAGAGAGAGAGAGAGAGAGACTGGGTGACCTCTCCACTTCCTCCTTCCATCTTAAATCCCTCATCTTAACCTTTTGACCTCTAATACTCTCCCATGATGACCTATGACCTCTATAATTCCTCCCTCTTCATGACCTCTCAACCTCTCCACTTTCCTTTTTACTTTTCACTTGATGGAAAACTCTTGAGAACTTTTTTTTTTGTTAGGATAATTTCTTTTATTTTTAATGATGATGAAATTCGTGCCATCAAAAGCCACCCAGATTTAATATTGGAACATTTTTTAAGAAGTTTATAAATAGTTGGGGAGTAAATAGAGAATTTTTTTTTATTTTTTTTTATTTTTCTTTCAGTGAATATATTATTAAACTGGTGAAGGTGAAAATTTAATATATATGTTTTTTTTTTTAAAGTTATTGAAAGGTTTAATGGGATGGTTTAAGGAATGTAATGGTGAGGCTGTGATGTTCTTTTTTTGGGGTGGGGGGCGGGGGGTGTAGGAAATAGGATATTAATCATGCTTTCTTTGTCTCTGTCTGTCTGTTTTGTCTGTGTGTCTGTCTGTCTGTTTATCTGCCTTTCTATCTCTACTTCATTATATTTTTAATATTTCATCTTGTTCTCTCTCTCTCTCTCTCTTCCCCCATCTATATCTTTCTTTTTCACTCTCTGCCGTTGCCATGGTGATATACCAGGTGGGTTAGGCGCCGTTGCCATGGTGATATACCAGGCGGGTTGGGTGCCGCTGCCATGGTGATATACCAGGTGGGTTAGGTGCCGTGCCATGGTGATATACCAGGTGGTTAGTGGTGCTGGTGATATACCAGGTGGGTTAGGTGTTGCCATGGTGATATACCGTGGGTTAGGTGCCGTTGCCATGGTGATATACCAGGTGGGTTAGGTGCTGCTGCCATGGTGATACCAGGTGGGTTAGGGTTGCTGCCATGGTGATATACAGGGGGCTGCTGCCATGGTGATATACCAGGTGGGTTAGGTGCCGTTGCCATGGTGATATACCAGTGGGTTAGTGCTGCCATGGTGATATACCAGGTGGGTTAGGTGCTGCCATGGTGATATACCAGGTGGGTTAGGTGCCGTTGCCATGGTGATAAAACTATCCCTTTATTTGCCACTTCCACTCATCTTTCTTCATCTTCATCCTCTTCCTCTCAACTTTTCCCTCTTTCCCCCTCTCTTCATTCATCTTCCTCCTCTCTCTTCTCTTCTTTCTTCTATATTCTTCCTCCCTTCTCCTCCCCAATCCCTCTCTCCTCTTCCCTCCCTCACTCTCTTTTCACCTCTCTCTCCTCTCTTTGTTCTTCCCTTATTCTACGTGTTCTTTCGTGTTTTTAAGTCTTCCTTGTTTTAGAGAGAGAGAGAGGAGAGGGAAGGGTAGGGGGAAGGAGGGTAGGGGAAGGAGGGGGAAGGGAAAGGAGAGGGAACGAGAGAAGGATGGAGGGAGGGTGGAGGTAGGAGGGAGAGAGAGAGAGAAGGAGGATGGGCCGAGGGTTGGAGAGAGGAGGGGAGGAGGGAAGGAAGGGGAGGAGGGAAGGAAGGGGAGGGAGGGAGGGAGGAGGGAGGAAGGAAGGAAGGAGGGAGGGGGAGGGAGGGAGGGAGGGAGGGAGGAAGGAAGGAAGGAGGGAGGGAGGAGGAGGGAGGGAGGGAGGGGAGGAGGGAGGAAGGAAGGAAGGAGGGAGGGAGGGAGGGAGGAGGGAGGGAGGAAGGAAGGAAGGAGGGAGGAGGAAGGAAGAGGGAGGAGGGAGGAACACAACTAATTACGGCCTCAGGTAATCGACCAGCCGTCACCAACACCACAAGACAAAAAGAGAGAAAAAGAGTTAGTTGTTCTCCACGCTAGACCAGGCCTTGAGGGGTGTTGAGGGGCCATGGATGCGTTGAGGGGCCTTGGAGGGGTTTTAAGGGTCTTGGAGGGACTTGGAGGAGTTTGAAGGGTCTTGGAGGGACTTGGGAGGTTGAGGGTGTTGTGGTGTGTGTGTGTGTGTGTGTGTGTGTGTGTGTAGCAGCTCACAGTGCCAGGGTGTGCCGTAATGTGTCCCTAGGTGCCATAACTCACTCCTCCCATACACACGTGCAACTTCTCCCTCTCCTCCTACTCCTCCTCCTGCTCCCCCTCCTACTTCTCGTCCTGTTCCTCTCCCTTCCTATCCTCCTTCTCCTCCTGCTTCTCCATCCGTTCCTTCTTCCCTCTTCTTCTGCCCTCCTCCTCCCTCCTCCTCCTCCTCCTCCTCCTCCATCACACACACTAGAACTCAGGAAGTGTTTAACGTCAACACATTAAACATAATGAATAAATAATGTTTATGTTGTAGTTCTGAAGGACTTGGGGGGTATTAAACGACCCACTCAACCTTAACCCAATAAACACAAACTTCCTTCTAGAGAAAAATTAACCAAGTTTTCCGTAATTTTCACTTAACCGGACGGATAACACCCAAAGCAATTACAGGATATGTGACGTCATTTGGAGTAATTGCAGCAGTTTGTTGAAGAGTTTTGGTGTTACAGTAACGTAATGAGCGTAACGTTAAGAAATAATTACTTTTACTTCTCCACTAGACAAGTTAATCATCAGTTAACAGGACGTGGTTATTACGAGAACGATCATATGTGACGTCATAACTAATAATAATAACGAATTGGAACGTTTGTGAAGACTTTGGTGTTGTAATATAACCAGAAAAACAACTTTAACGTAATTAACACCATTCTAAACACATATTACTTAACGATCAATTACACTTAAAAGAGAAAATACTACCCCCCCAAAAAAAGTCAAACAACGTATGACGTCATTCGAACTAATTACAACGAATTAGTAAGCTAGCGAAGACTTTGGCGAGTCCCTGAAGACGAAGAGGCAAGACGCGCGTCGTTCCAACACTACACGCTTGGGGGAGATTATCAGCATCGCCAAGTACCAAAGTTTTATTAAATTTGTGTCGACGTTGTGCCTCCGAGAGTGTAGATACGGAGTGAATTTAGCTGTATATAACTTTATTCACGACCCTCTCTATCTGCTCAATGGACGACAAAAAGAAAACACGACAAAAACTTTAAACTGTCGGGAACTATTGATGGAAAAGAGGTGTTTTTTTTTTCATAGGTTTTGTCATTTTCTTTCTTACTTTCTTTCTTTCTTTCTTTTCTTTTCTTTTCTTTTCTTTCTTTTTTCTTTCTTACTTTCTTTTGTTTTTGTTTCTTTCTCTCTTTTCTTCCTTCACTTTCTTTCTTTCTTTCTTTGAGAGTGATAATATATGCAAAGATCTGAAGAAAGTATTGGAAGCTTGATGACTGAATCCATTTGTGTTTTGAAGCTGTCTGGGTTTTTTCTTGTCTGTCTGTCTGTCTGTATGTACGTATGTCTGTCTGTCTGTCTGTCTGTATGTACGTATGTCTGTCTGTCTGTCTGTCTGTCTCTGTGTGTATGTGAGTGTGTGTGTAAGTCGTTCTTTCGCTGTCTTTTTTTGCTTGTCTCTATTTCTTTCTTCTGTCCTGTCTGTCTGTCTGTCTGTCCCTTTGTGTGTGTATCTCTTTCTTTCTCCCTATTTCTTTTTACCTGTCTTGTTTTTTCTCTTTCTGTCTTCGTCTCTCTGGCTCTTTTCTCCTTGCTCTGTGTAATAATAATAATAATAATTAACAGTTTATTGAAAGAGCTTGGCAGCCAGAAGGCTGAAAATATACAGTTACATATTTGGGGAATGGGTTACGAATTACAAATAATATACAAGTAACAATAAGTGACACAAATAAGACATATAATAACTAGATGGGGAAAAGCTCAAACTACAGTTCATTTCAACATAGTGACAGTGTAAGGAGCAGTGGTTACTGGGAGTGAGTACACTGATTTATTACAAGTTATTGATAATTTTACAATGGTTGGACTGGGCTGTTCTTATAGCGACTGTCCGTGCACGTATGGGCTGGATGCGGTTGTGGTGTCGAACAGCAATTCTCGGACAAGGATCTCAGGTGGTAGTAGGAGCTGTCGGGGATGGTGAAGCTTCTACCAAATTTGCAGATGAGGTCGTGGTGATGGTCAGTGAGAGTCGAAAGGTCAGTGTGTTGAGCGCTTCTTGATATGTGGAGTAGGAAGGGAGAGAATAATCTTGCATGCCCTCTTTGCACTTTTTCTAGGTGTTTACGTTGTGTGTGCATTTAGGAGGAAGACCAGGTGGGGGAGGCATAGGTGAGCTTGGGAAGTATGAATGTTGTGTAAACACTGAGGAGCTCGGGTGCAGGAACTCCGAGGGACTTGAGTCGGCGGAGGAGGTAGAGACGGAAACTGGAGGATTTGACAACTTCACTGACGTGTGGTTTTCAATTTAGTTTGTTGTCTATGGTGACGCCGAGGAGCTTCGTGGAATCTACAACCTGGAGTGTGTTCGGACCTAAAGTAATGGAAGGAGGTGGGACAATGTCGGAGGAGAGGTTGATGTGCATAACCATGGTCTTGGTATGGTTGATGGTGACATGGTTGTTGGTGGCCCAGTTTTGAAGACTGTTCAATAAATCCTGAAGGGCGGTATAGTTGGGAGTAGAATTGTTGATGTTGTGTGTGTGTGTGTGTGTGTGTGTGTGTGTGTGTGTGTGTGTGTGTGTGTCTCCTCTCTGTCGTTTAACCAGAGCAAAAAAAAAAATATATATATATATATAAATCAATACAAATTTCTAATATAAACTTCTTTGATTTTCCCCCAGGACACAATATACGTTCCCATCACTTCACAATATTTATTTTTTGTAGTACCAATATATATATAAAGACACTCAAAGAACCAACAAAAATATGGCCGAATGATTTTTTTTATTCTTGTTTTGTTTTGGTCGTAAAAATAATTCTTATTTTTTTTAACCCACTATTGGTAGAACAACTCACAAGTGCTAGAAAAAATATAGTGGTAAAAAAATAAAACTGATTGGATGTGTGTGTGAGTTTTTTGTCTTTTATCTTAAACAAACAAATAAACATACAAACAGAAAGTAAACAAATAAACATACAGACATAAAGTAAACAAATAAACATACAGACATAAAGTAAGCAGATAAACATACAAACAGAAAGTAAACAAATATGAATACAGTAAGTAAATAAATATGAATATAAATAGAAAAGTAAACAAATAAACATACAGACAGAAAAGTAAACAAATAAACATACAGACATAAAGTAAGCAGATAAACATACAAACAGAAAGTAAACAAACAAACATACAAACACACAGATACACACAAACACGCAATCATACATATGGTGACATACAGAAACAAACATAAACAATCATATAGATAAAAAAACACACAAACAAACAGATACAGATAGAAACAAACACACAAACAAACAGATACAGAGAAACAAACACACAAACAAACAGATACAGATAGAAACAAACACACAAACAAACAGATACAGATAGAAACAAACACACAAACAAACAGATACAGAGAGAAACAAACACACAAACAAACAGATACAGATAGAAACAAACACACACACAAACAGATACAGATAGAAACAAACACACAAACAAACAGATACAGATAGAAACAAACACACACACAAACAGATACAGATAGAAACAAACACACAAACAAACTGATACAGAGAGAAACAAACACAAACAAACAGATACAGATAGAAACAAACACACAAACAAACTGATACAGAGAGAAACAAACACACAAACAAACAGATACAGAGAGAAACAAACACACACACAAACAGATACAGATAGAAACAAATGACTCAAACGAAGGAACAAACACAAACCAACATACAGAAAGAGAGACAAACACAAACAAACGAACAAAAGAATATAATACTAAACAAACTATTGAGTGAGGTTAGTGAGGGAGTGTGTGTGTGTGTGTGTGTGTGTGTGTGTGTGTGTGTGTGTGTGTGTGTGTGTGTGTGTGTGTGTGTGTGTGTGTGTGTGTGTGTGTGTGTGTGTGTGTGTGTGTGTGTGTGTGTTTTATGGTTGAACGTATATGTATGGGAAGAGAAGAGAAGAGAAGAGAAGAGACAGGTGGACGATAATATACACACCTCTCTCCTCACCAAGCAGTATCGGGTGGCTATGTGAGACTGTTGCCAGAGGTATTGGAGACGTCACTTATAATGAGAGAGAGAGAGAGAGAGGAGAGAGAGAGAGAGATTAGGATGTATATTATTATCGTCCACTGTCTCTTTCTCTTCTCTTCTTCTTCTCTTCTCTTTCTCTTCTCTTCCCCTCATACACATATATAAGTTCAACCATAAAGCACACACACACACACACACACACACACACACACACACACACACACACACACACACACACACACACACACACACACACACACACACACACACACACACACACACACACACAGTAAATTGTTCTTGTTTGTCTGTTCCCCAGGCTGAAAATGAAAAATAATAGAGGAGAAACAGACAAAGAAACAAGAGTGAGAAAGCTATTGCTATTATTTCCTGGGGGTGGGGGGTAGGGGGGTGGGGGTTAGTTGGGGTTATTGTAAACTATACCCAAAAGAATGAAGGGTAAAAAAAAATGAAAGCAGCTTGGGAAATATTGACGTCTGTGTTGTATATGTTTGGATCTGGATAGGGGAAGAGAGAGAGAGAGAGAGAGAGAGAGAGAGAGAGCACACACACACACAATATATAGGTACAGATAAAAACTCACTTATCGGAAAAAAAATAAAAAATGAATATCAAATCTTTTCATAACTAGAAAGAGTGAACGTACAGCTCGGCTTAAGTAAGTCTGAACGGCTCATTAAAAAGTCTAGAACGAGGGTGTGAGGGGTGGGGTGAGGTCGGGGAGGGGGTGAGAATGGGTAGAGGTGATAAAAAGATTCTTTGTTAGATTAGTTCTCTTTGATAGGAGTTGTGAAAACGTGTCTAACTGGTTTACTTAAGTTGAGATGGAGAGATAAATGCTACGTTCTGTAAGGCAAAGTTAGGAGAATAAAATAATACTGTACGTCTGAATCTTTGAGAATTCATATTTTTCTCGTAATTTAAGTCAGATTTGTAAATACATTCTCTGATTTTATGAGAATCCATCTTGGCACCGCCTATGAGCCAGTTGGAAACGTTCTCACATCAACAGGTAAGTGGAAAAATGAACGTATGAACCCTTGAGACTCCACTTCTGTATCGTAGCTTAACGGAGCCACTTTGATACGTTCTCACATCACCATTAAAGAGGGAAAAAACCTCGTAGGATCCTCTCTCGTAGGATCCTCTCAGATTACAGGGGCTGGGATTCTCTCACAGAAATCGAAAACCAATTCCATTTGGCTGCGTCGTCTCATTCCCGGCTCCCTCTTGTTAGGTGCCATTAGGTAAAATACTTCGACGGTGGCTGGGATCTTTCCTAGTAGACCGCGGCTGAGGAGGGTAGAGGGGGAGCTTGGTGGAGATAGAGAGATAGATGGATGGACGAATGGATGGATGGACGGATAGACGGAAATAGTTCGGAAATATTAGAGAATAGTTCCCACTGTCTCTTTGTCATTGAACTCTTGTATCAGTTGCTAGTAAATTCCTCTCTCTCTCTCTCTCTCTCTCTCTCTCTCTCTCTCTCTCTCTCTCTCTCTCTCTCTCTCTCTCTCTCTCTCTCTCTCTCTCTCTCTCTCTCTCTCTCTCTCATTCTTTCTTTGCATTACCCACCTATCTTCTTTCTTCTCTGTCTTCCTCCCTTCATCAATTTTTCTTTATCTCATTCCGTCTTTCCTTTCTTCTCTCATTCCCTCTCATTTTCCCCTCATCCCCCTTCCATCTCACTCTTCCCCTCCTTACTTCACCTTCTTTCCTTCCTACTCCCTTCCTCTTTTTGTCTCTCTCTCTCTCCCCCTCTCCCTCCTTTTCTTCTTACCTCTGTCTCTCCCTTTCTCCTCCCCTCCTTCCCCTTCTTCCCCCCCTCCTTCCCTTTCCCCCTCCCTCCCTCCCTTTCTCCCCCCTCCTCCATCTTGTTCCCCTCCTCCCTTTCTCCCCCTCCCCCCTTCCGCTCTCCCTCCTCCCAGCGCTTGTCCAGGTAAAAAAGAAATGTTTTCAATATTCACTATGTGTGTGTGTGTGTGTGTGTGTGTGTGTGTGTGTGTGTGTGTGTGTGTGTGTGTGTCTTTTACACCGGTGCCCAGCTGAGGTAGGGCCCTTGTTGTATATTGGAGACGTATTGTATTGTCTGTCGGTGTCAAAAAATACTTTAATATTTCCCCATGGTGTTTAGAGAGAGAGAGAGAGAGAGAGAGAGAGAGAGAGAGAGAGAGAGAGAGAGAGGGCAAACAAAATTCTTGGAGGCTCTCTATCTCTTCTCTTTCACACACACACACAGGTAAAGGATGACGTCTTCTGTACAATAGACAGTGATATAGAGTCTCCCAGTCCCAGCTGTCTGACCCGGGTACTGTCCCTTGACGGTAAGTAGCGAAAGATGGGATGAGGGTCTATTTTTTTTTTTACTGTCTCTCTGTCTCATTGTGTCTTCTGTCTGTTATTGTCTCTATTTGTTTGCCTGGGTGTCTGTCTGTTATTTCTTAGCTTTGTCTGTCTATTTCTTTGTATTCTGTCTGTTTCTATCTCTATTTGTCTTCTATCTGTTTGTCTTA
>NW_024752142.1:37500-72500 GCF_018991925.1 Homarus americanus
TGGGAGGGATGGGACTAACCAATCCAGAGGAGATTGCTGCCACCGAACATCAAAATTCACTTAAGCTCACGGCAGCCCTCACGGACCACATAATAGCCCAGAATGCAACAGGGGAGGTGGATACCAGTGAAGTAAATAAGATTCGTAGGTCCATTACGACAGATCGACAGCACTGCCAAAATGATAAGTTGCAGCAACTGTTGCTGCAGGTACCAGAAAATTTGAAAAAAAAGTAGCTATAGCGCAGGAGGTGGGCGCCTCGAACTGGTTAACTACGTTACCGATAAGGGCAAATGGTTTCAGTCTTAATAAACAAGAATTTACAGATGCCATTGCTCTAAGGTACGGTCGGCCAGTAGAAGGTTTGCCCTCCCAATGCGTGTGTGGCTCTTCCTATGATGGCGATCACGCCATGGTGTGCAAGAAAGGGGGCTTCATATGCATGAGGCATGACGAGGTAAGGGACCTCACCGCAAATATGTTGAAGGAAATCTGCCGGGATGTCATGGTAGAACCGACCCTCCTTCCATTGGATGGTGAGATCTTCCAACACAGGACTTCAAACACATCTAACGAAGCCCGTGTGGACGTCAGTGCTCGAGGATTCTGGACGCGGGGACAGCGAGCTTTCTTCGACATCAGGATTTTTGATCCCATGGCCGCATGTCACCGTAACCTAGCTCTCGATGCTGCACATAGGAGGAACGAGAACGACAAGAGAAGGGCATATGGGGAGAGAATTCAAAACGTTGATCAAGGCAGCTTCACTCCTCTAGTGTTCACAACCTCTGGTGGGATGGGACCAAGTGCAAGATGTTTCTACGCCAGACTCGCGGAGTTGATCTCCGAACAGAGCAGCAGCCCAGAAGTTACATTACAGCCTGGATGAGATGCCGACTGTCCTTCTCTCTCCTTCGGTCGGCTTTGCTCTGCCTCAGGGGAACGAGAGCTTCTGCCCCAACTCCGACAACTGCTGCAGATATTGACTATGAGGCTACAGTCACTGAATGCCGCATTGACCTGCCGCTCAACTAATTCAACACAGATAGGATAGCTACTTATGTATTAGGATATTTAATATTAAGGTAATAAAATGGTGGCGAAGGTGTGGCTATTTGGGGAGGCTGGAGGCCATTTTGAAAAAAAAAAGTAGTAGTAGTAGTAGTAGTAGTAGTGAAATAATGTTTATATGTGTGTGTCTGTGTCTGTGAGTATGTGTGTAATAATAATAATAATAATAATTTACGGTTTATTGAAGGAGCATGGTAGCCGTAAAGCTGAAAATATACAGTTATATAATTGAGGGAATAGGTCTCTTGATTTACAAATAATATACAAGTAACATAAGTTATATGATTATGATATATAATAACTAGGTGTGTGTGTGTGTGTGTGTGTGTGTGTGTGTGTGTGTGTGTCAGCTCCAAGAGATAGCACATATCTTTATAATCTCTAAGACAGGATAACTCACCAACACCGGCACAAGTTGAGGCATAAAGATAAGACATAAAGATAAATGATAAAGCACCAAGAAAAAAGGAGAAACATTAAATAATAAGCAAACAAATGAATAACGTCAAAAATAAGATGGCGGGAAATAACCTCACCAAAAAGTTCCAAAAGTTTATGAACTTCTGAGAAAATTACTACTTTTACAGGTGAATAAAAATACCTGAAAGTCTTATAATTTAGCTGTAATGTTATAATTTTTGGAATGTGGATTATATACTTTGAGAGTGAACGAAAATACCTGGGAAATACTTTTACTCCCACAAAGTTGTAAGGAGTTGGTGGGTTTAATAATTTTGTCATGTGAGGTTTAAGTTGTTTTTTTGGGGGAAGTAGATGGAAAGTGAACTGTAGTTGTGTGTGTGAGAGAGAGAGAGAGAGAGAGAGAGAGAGAGAGAGAGAGAGAGAGAGCTGTTTGTGCACTTAAGAAACTAGATCATTATTATTTTGGTTTTATTATTATTATTATTATTATTATTATTAGTAGTAGTAGTAGTAGTAGTATTAGTAGTAGTAGTATTAATAGTAGTAGTAGTAGTATAAGTAGTATTTTTATATTCAGTGTCCTTCTCTCTTACACACACACACACACAACACGATAACAATACCCTCACTCCCTCCCCCCCCCCAACTTAAAGTGTACCCAAAACACACATAAACTTCTCGTTTAAGAGGAGGTCATAGCGGGGGTGACCTGACCAAGCGGAGTCGTGTTGAGTACCACTTAAAATCTTAACGACCACTTAACTCTGCCAGTTTTAAGAGCCCCACTTAAAACTGATACACGCTTAACAATGAAAAATGAAACACGCCTTACGACTCAAGACAAGAGTTATCACATTGAATGAAAGTTTGTCTTATGGGTAGTTAGTAAGGAAGGAACGATAACAGGAAAGATAACAGGAAAGATAACAGGAAAGATAATAGAGATAATGAGTGCAAGGTAGAAATTATATGGTTAGAGAATTTGTTATCATTTGTTATCAGTTCGTTATCAGTTAGTTATCTGTAAGTGTATGGTGATAGGTATTATAGGTTAAGGCTATTGAAGATAAGTTATAGTTTAATTATAGTGGGAAGAATTTTATTTGTGTTTCATTATACTGGAGGGAAATTATAGCTTAAGTATACAGGGTAGGAATTAGAGTTTAATTATACCAGAGATAAATTATAAGACTCAGATATGTTTATAAATTATATTAGAATTAATTAATAGAAATAATATGATATAAATTTAAAATGATTCAGTTATATTACGATAAATATATATATATGGATTAATGACACGATAATTGACCGAAATTAATTATATTCAAGTGATAATTATATATGGAAATTATATATAATAAGGATTATATAGGATAGATAATTAGTCGATCATAATTTATTTAACACAGAGAAAGTTTATATTTTGTTAGTCTGGAAAGAGAGAGAGAGAGAGAGAGAGAGAGAGAGAGAGAGAGAGAGAGAGAGAGAGAGAGAGAGCATGAAAAACAGTGGACAGGTCGATAATGTTACCCGTAAATCGTCTTAGTATATGGCCTTCACACACGATACTGTCAACACGAACACTTCCCTGTCTGTCTGTCTGTCTGTCTGTATATCTTCTTCACTGGCTGTTCATATCTGTCTGTTTCTTTTTTATGTTTGTCTGTCTACTTCTGTCTGTTTTTCTGTGTGTTACTCTGTCTGTTTGTCTATCTGTCTCTTGTTGTCTGTCCTACCTCCGCGCGCGTGTGTGTGTGAGATAAACAGTCATACAAAACCTTCATACCTACACATACACACATAACGTTTATCCATTCAATTCTTGTAAATGAAAAGAGAGAGAGAGAGAGAGAGAGAGAGAGAGAGAGAGAGAGAGAGAGAGAGAGAGAGAGAGAGAGAGAGAGTTATTCACACTAAGCCTAACCAATAAGTGAAAGAGCCGCGTGTGTCTGCCACTCTAAGGCGACTGCAACGTGTGGCAACCATACGTCACTTATGCCCATACTCGGTTCAGGGTCAAATGTGTATTAAAATGGGGGTTCGGCCTGTTGGAACTAGGGCCTATTAAAACGGGGACCTGTTGGGACTAGGGCCTATTAAAACGGGTACCTGTTGGGACTAGGGCCTATTAAAACGGGGACCTGTTGGCACTAGGGCCTATTAAAACGGGGACCTGTTGGCACTAGGGCCTATTAAAACGGGGACCTGTTGGCACTAGGGCCTATTAAAACGGGGACCTTTTGGCACTTGGGCCTATTAAAACGGGGGCTTATGAGAACTGGGGTCTAATAGAACTAAGACCCATTTGAGGTAGGGCCCATTAGACACGGGGTCCATTTCTCCCCCTTCCTTATGGGTCCAGCGTGTGGCGACCAACACCGTCACAGTTATCATCATCCGAGACTTCCCTGTTATTAACTGTACTAACTGAAGCAATGTTCCCCTCATGACTGGCTGACTGGTGGTGGTCATGAGGCCAAGGGAGCCATGAACGACCAGTCACCGTCATGCAAGTCTCGCGTAGTTTGTCGTTTATGTCGTAGTTAATTAAATATGTCGTGTTGGTGGGACATTTAACTCGTGAGTCAGTAACACCCGCGACCTGAGGTGAGTTTTACTGTGCTTAACTTTGCCTGACCCGACTTAACTACGCCTAACCTAACCTAACCTAACCTAAACTAACCTAACCTTAACTCAACCTGACCTAAATTTTACTGTGCTTAACTATGCCTCACCTGACTTAACTACGCCTAACCTAACCTAACCTAAACTAACCTAACCTTAACTCGACCTGACCTAAATTTTACTGTGCTTAACTATGCCTGACCTGACTTAACTACGCCTAACCTAACCTGAGGTGAGTTTTACTGTGCTTAACTATGCCTGACCTGACTTAACTGTGCCTAACCTAACGTAACCTAACCTAACCTAACCTAACCTAAACTAACCTAACCTGAGGTGAGTTTTACTGTGCTTAACTATGCCTGACCTGACTTAACTGTGCCTAACCTAACCTAACCTAACCTAACCTAAACTAACCTAACCTGAGGTGAGTTTTACTGTACTTAACTACGCCTGACCTGACTTAACTATGCCTGACCTGTCTTAACTACGCCTAACCTAGCTTAACCCAGAGAGCACAAGAACCTCCACACAGTACACAGAACAAGGACCATAGAACACCACAGAGAACACTAGAACACCACAGAGAACACCACAGAGAACACTAGAACACCCCAGAGAACACTAGAACACCACAGAGAACACTAGAACACCACAGAGAACACCATAGAGAACACTAGAACACCCCAGAGAACACTAGAACACCACAGAGAACACTAGAACACCACAGAGAACACCACAGAGAACACTAGAACACCCCAGAGAACACTATAGAACACTAGAGCACTTAGAACACTTAGAACACCACAGAGAACACTATAGAGAACACTAGAACATCCCAGAGAACACTAGAACACCACAGAGAACACTAGAACACCACACCACAGAGAACACTAGAACACAGAGAACACCACAGAGAACACTAGAACACCCCAGGAGAACACTAGGAACAGAGAACACACTAGAACACCACAGAGAACACCACAGAGAACACTAGAACACCACAGAGAACACCACAGAGAACACTAGAACACCCCAGAGAACACCACAGAGAACACCAGAACACCCCCAGAGCGGCACAACATAAGGGTGGGTGGCAGCGCTGGTTCAGGGACTAAGGGTATATTGCCATTCTAAATTGGCACCTTTTATCGGGTCGCCACAGCCTCTCTCACACATTATTGGCCCTCTTCACCTCCCTGTGTGGCACTGTAGTTTGGCACGATAGGGTGTGTGTGTGTGTGTGTGTGTATATTAACAACATCAACCACTATTCAAACCTACCACTGTCATAACCACCACTACCACCAGCACCACCACCACCACCACCACCAACAACAACCACCACCACCACCACCACTACCACCAGCACCACCACCACCACCACCAACAACAACAACAACAACAACAACAACAACAACAACAACAACAACAACAACAACTACTACTACTACCACCACCACCACTATTTTCACCACCAACAATAACGACAACCACCACCATCACAACCACCACGATCATCATTAACAACAACAACTACCCTCCAACCACCACCATCGTCACCATCATAACGTAACCACTTTCGCCAGCCTCAACCCAGCGACCAGAAATATCGGATTGTCAGAGAGCGATTGTCAAGTAACTTTACCACTTATGGAGTTAGGTTATAGAGACGCTGTTCGCCTGGCGTTCGCTTTTTGCTTCGCTCGCCTAAAGTCAGCAAACCCGCTTCTAACTCTGTGGGGAAAGACTATGAATAATCTGAGTGTGGAAAACTGACTTATCTGAACCTTTCTGATGGTTGGCAGAGAGAGAGAGAGAGAGAGAGAGAGAGAGAGAGAGAGAGAGAGAGAGAGAGAGAGCTGTGGAATTCATCGGAAAATTTATACATATCAATGCAAATTCAGACGACTGAGTCCTACGTACACACACACACACACACACACACACACACACACACACACACACATCTCGTCCTCCAGGTATACACAGTACAACACAAGGTAACACATACACAAGAATGAATAATTTACGCACGACAACAAACAGCCTTTTGCATGAATGACAATTTTCCCTCGTCCTCACGGCAAGAAAATAATGCTATACGCGACCAAGACAACAATTACAGCGCGGGGAATTACGGAGACTTTGGCTTACAGAATACATTACAGTGTGTGCGGAGACCATGAACGTTGCTGTACCGAGAATTACAGTACGGGGTTACAAGAATTACGGGACTAATTTACAAGAATTATGTAATTTATAGTTTAGCCGATTTTCTTGTTGATTACAGACATTATAAACGCCGCTGTACTGAGAATTACAAGACGAAATTACAATATAATTACAGATCAGATGTAACACTAATTTTTACTCAATCAAGCTCCATTACAGAGAGTTACAGGCACTACGAACTTACCTGTATCGATGATGATCTAGATACAAAAAAAATTCAATTACTTAAATACAGGTCAAAATACAGCACAAGCAATACATATACCAACGTTAACCACAACTATCAGACAGTACTGTAATTATGACGATAGCTTTTGTATTTTTCCTGACACACACACACACACACACACACACACACACACACACACACACACACACACACACACACACACACACACACACGTTATTTAAAATTTCTCAGTAATTTATAAATGTTTGAAAAAATATCAGATTTTCAAGAATTTTTAGAGATGAAAGTTATTGGTCTACTTTACTGGTTTAATAACTCATCCCTGTAACTAATGCTGGTTTATCTTTTTCACAGGTTGAGACATCAGTACAGGGTAAGTACACACACTGTCGGTTTATAGATGTTAGGTGTCATTATAATGCAGTGCAGTTGTGAAATATGTACATGAGAAGTTATAAATAGCTTCAGAGATTGATAATCTTCTTATACATTATTATTCATTGTTACTTGGAATAAAAGAAAAACGAAAATTAACTCAATAACAGTTCCGGTATCATTCATTAGTTTATGAAGTGGAGATAGACTTTAAATAATGAGCCTTGCTTTATCCGGAAGCAGATTTTATTTATATATTTTTTATTGCATGCATCTTATTAACACTGCTGGCCGTTCAGTACCGGAGACCTCGCGGTGGTAATGTCAGGCACTGAGGTGAATCAAGGCTTGTAGCAATGTTATCTTTAAGGGTAGGTTAGGTTAAAATGTCTAGGTTTAATTAAAAGTATAACTACCACTTAGACCATCATTACTACAGTGTTTGATCTACAGATGGAGGTAAGGTTTATATATATTAGTGCAATACTTATGCATTTGTCCAGGTGCAGATGATGTACTTATGTATATATTAATGTACACATATGATGATTTATTTTAGATGATTCATTTCTTTTTCAATGCAATACATGTAAATATTTGTTTCAGATGTAAGATAATGTATTTTATGGATATTTCTCTCTTTAATTTTTATGTTAAATTTATTTCACGTTTAGGAAAAGGTTTGTGTTTATGTCCGTACAAAATATTCAATTTTTTTTTTTAAGATGCGGTGAAGTACACGTAATGTTTTTGGTTAATGCTCCCTGCAGCTAAGGAGGGTGGGTGGGGAGGGGTGAGCGGTAGGAAGTTGGGGGGAGGAGGGGGGAGGGTGAAGAGGTAGACAGAGAGACAAAAGAGGGCAACACACACACACACACACACACACACACACACACACACACACACACACACACAACACACACACACACACACACACACACACACACACACACATTAAATCTCTTTCTCTCCCTATCTCTCCCTTTCTCACTCACTATCTCAGTATCTCTCTCACTATCTCCCTCACTCTCTCCCTTACTTTCTCTCATCATGCCAGTATAATGCCCTGGACTTGTTGAACATAAATTAGACTGAAAACTTACAGTGTGAAATTAAAGATCGAAATCTCATTATTAACTTTTGATGGACCTGAAGAATTGGTCTAAAATTTCATTTATTTCAAAGTCTTCAAGAAACTTATGCTATTATGAAGGAGAGAAGAATGTTCATGGTGGAGAGAGAGAGAGAGAGAGAGAGAGAGAGAGAGAGAGGAATACACACACACACACACACAAGCACCTCTCCACCTTCTCCATCACCTACACACAAGCGATTTATGCAGACACACACCTACCTGTTCGGCCCACACACTCGTCAGGGAAAATAAACACCCTTGAAAAAAACCCAGAATGTCCACACGAGTAACAAATGTCAAGCATCGCGTCCGCGCACACACACACACACACACACACGGCAGCAGCAGTTATCAGGGTCATTATCCCACAAATTAAACACTATCCAATCTTAGCGTCCGCCGATCATAATCCTGGTTGGCGATCACCGTAATGAGGTCCTTCCACTCCCAAATCATCCCCTAATTCCCTAATCCTGTAATCCAGATTGGATCCGATTTATCCTGGAGGTGGAAGCGGGTTTTATCTATGATGAGAGAGAGAGAGAGAGAGAGAGAGAGAGAGAGAGCAGATACTACTACTACTACTACTAATAATAATAATAATATCATCAAGAGTAATCCACAACAGCAAAAACAACAATAACCACCATAACAACAACAACAACAATAATAACAATAAAAAAATCACGTTACAATAAAACAATATCTCACAACCCCCCAAAAAACATCCTTTAAGTTAACAACAAGCTGACCTTCACCTCGACCATCCACCAAAATCTGTGACCTGCAGGTGAGTCTTTGAACCCGTGTAAAAAATGCGCTAATTACCTTTAAAATCCAATCTAAATACAGCAAATATCCCGACCATTTCCCCTCCCAGTATCTCTCTACCTCTCTTTGCCCCTCCACATTCCCCCCCTCTTATTTCTCTTTCTTTCTTTTCTATTCTTTATTTTCTCTGTCTCTCATTTCTGCCTGTGTGTGTCTGTCTGTCTGTCCCTATCTTCACCACTCTCTCCCCCTTCCCTTTCAACTCTTTTCCTCTCCCTTCCCCTCCTCTTCTTTCCCTTGCCGTGTCCCCTCCCCTTAATCTACATCCTTCCCTCCTCACCTCTCCCCTTTCCTCCCCTCCCCTCCCCTCCCCATCCCCCCTCTTTCCCTCCCCATCCAATCTCTCCCCTTTCCTCCCCTCCCCTCCTAACCAAGTTCCACCACCTATTTTATCTTTGTTTTGGTATTCAAGGCTGAGGTAGGTGGGGGAGGGGAGAAGACAGGAAGGGTGAGGTGGGAGAGGGGAGAAGACAGAAGGGGAGGGGGAGAAGGGGGTGGTGGAGGAGGAAGGAGAATGGAGAGAAGGAGGGATTATTATTATTATTTATTATTATTATTATTATTATTATTATTATTATTTTTATTATTATTATTATTATTATTATTATTATTATTATTATTATTATTATTATTAATATTATTATTATTACCAACATCCCCACCACCACACCACCCCCACCCCCCATCACCACCACTGACCACCACCACCCCCACTGACCCCCACCATCCCCACCACACCATCTCCCCACACCCCCACCAACACCACCACGACCACCACCACTGACCCCACCACCACCACCAACACCCCACCCCACCACCACCACCACCACCACCACTTCACCATCCCCACCACCACCCCATCATCACCACCACTGCACCACCACCACCATTATTATTTTTATTATTATTATTATTATTTTTATTATTATTATTTTTATTATTATTATTATTATTATTATTATTTTTATTATTATTATTATTATTATTATTATTTTTATTATTATTATTATTATTATTATTATTATTATTATTATTATTATTATTATTATGGTTACTACTATACAAATCCTGGACTGCTGTGTGTCGAACAGTGAAATGAACAATGGCAAAGATAAGCTGCTTTGTTCAACCTACTTTTTTTGTTCATTGTTCTGCCTGGAGAGAGAGAGAGAGAGAGAGGAGAGAGAGAGAAAGAGAGAGAGGAGAGAGAGAGAGAGAGAGAGAGAGTTTGTGTGTGTATGCGTGGGGGTATGTGGTGTGGGTGTATGTGTGATGTGAACTCGTATGTATGTATGTATGTATGTATGTATGTATGTATGTATGTATGTATGTATGCATGCATGTATGTATGTATGTATGTATGCATGTATGTATGTATGTATGTATGTATGTATGCATGTATGTATGTATGTATGTATGTATGTATGTGTATTCATGGCGACTTGTGGTGTAATGGTCAGCATGCTCGCCCCGCAAGCGAGTGGACCTGAGTTCGATCCTCGGGCAGGGTGAAACTATGAGCAAGTTTCTTTACACCATTTGCCTCTGTCTACTCAGCAGTAATTGGGAACTGGATGTTACGCGATTTGCGGATCGTATTCCGGGGTAATGGTTAGCCAGTGCAGTTGGCGAGTTGTCCGGTCTTTTCGGATTATTCCTTGATACCGGGTCCTGAAACTCGTTAACTCAGGGTGTGGTTGTTGTGTTGGCGACAGCTTCTACACCTTAAACAAATTCACGATTTCGATGGGCTTCCATTATGTATGTGTATTAGTGGTTATATACAATACCTCTTAACCCTTACGCTATTACCCATTAACTTCCATTAAATCTTTCTCAGTCGTAAGTAAATTCTCTTAACCCATCGAGTAAGACCGGTCAAGTCACCACTACGACGATTGACTTGAAACTTTTCTCATTTAAAAATTGTAACTTGTGATGTTTTTATCCTCAACACTCACTTAAGGTCAACACGATGAGGATCTTACCAGTTTTTTTTTCAAGATTTATTTGAGAAGTAAATAGATTGTTTTGTTATTTTTTATTTATTTATTTATTTAATTTATTTATTTATTTTTTGTTTGTTTTTGTATCATATCTGACTTTTCTTGTTTTAGTTCGTTGGGTCTGTATGTTGACTGACTTATTGACTAACTGAACCATAGAGAAATATCGACTGACTCACTCACAGAGGAATTCACTGACTCACTCTCTTACTGACGGAGAAAGAAAATAGCTGACTCTTTGACAAACTCACTCACTCACTCTAGTTTATTTTTTTATAAGTATTCTCTGCTCTTCCTTCTATTCTCCCTCTTCCCCACCACCTCCTCCTCCTCCTCCCCCTCCTCCTCCTCCTCCTCCTCCTCCTCCTCCGGGGCTCTCCTCCTCCTCCTTGCCTCCTCCCTCCTCTCCTCCTCCTCCTCCTCCCTCCTCCTCCTCCCCTCCCTCCCCGTCCACCTCCCTCCTCCTCCCTCCTCCTCCTCCTCCTCCTCCTCCTCCTCCTCCTCCTCCTCCCTCCTCCCTCCTCCCTCCTCCTCCTCCTCCTCCTCCTCCTCCTCCTCCCTCCTCCTCCTCCCTCCCTCCCTTCCCTCCTCCTCCTCCTCCTCCTCCCTCCTCCTCCTCCTCCCTCCTCCTCCTCCTCCTCCTCCTCCTCCTCCTCCCTCCTCCTCCTCCTCCCTCTCCTCCTCCTCCTCCCTCCTCCTCCCTCCCTCCTCCTCCTCCTCCTCCTCCTCCTCCTCCCTCCTCCCTCCCTCCTCCCTCCTCCTCCTCCTCCTCCTCCTCCCTCCTCCCAAGGTCACACAATCGCACACTCTATCCAAACATTTTTCACTTGGGTAAACACGACCTTAGTGACCCAATCTCTTATCGATGAGGGTCATGTATATATTTCTCTCTCTCTTTATCTTCGCTTCCTCTTTTTTCCCTTCCTGTCTCCTTCAAACGCCTTTCTCCCTCCCTGACACCTTTTCACCGCCTTTCACACCTTTTTTTCTTCTTTCATCTCTTTCCATCGTTTTTTCCTCTCCTTCCTCCCTTCCTTCTTCCCTCCCTCTCCTCTCTCTCCTTTCTTCTCCATCACACCATCACTCACCCACACCGACGTGATACAAATTATCTCTTTATACACACACACACACACACACACACACACACACACACACACACACACACACACACACACACACACACACACACACGAGTATATACACTGGATACTGTACATATAAACACACATCACGTTGTCTTATGTAACTAATGTACATATTCTTACAACACCAGTTTGGGGATTTTTTTTTTTAACTTACGATAATTTTGTTATTTTTATTTTTTTTAAGAATCTTGAGTTAAGATTTATAGAGTCATGGGCGACGGGTCAGAAAGATTAACTAACTTTGAAAATTAGTTCTTGTGACGTCGAGGAATTGGTTTACGAGTTGGTAGGAGAAGCAAGTGTAAATTATGTGTTTATAGAGAGTGTGGGTGTTTGGGCGTTGGGTAGGGGGCGCTTCTTGGTATCGTTAAGTTTTAAGAATACAGGTACAGTTGGTGATAATTAATACAGGTAGATGTATGTTTATAATTGCAGGTATGAAACGTAATTACAGGTATAAATATAATGACAGGTAGAAGATACAGGTGAAGGTATAAATGCATTTATTTATCTCTCTCTTTATCTCTCTCTTTATCTCTCTCTCTTCACCTCTCTCTATCTCTCTCTTCACCTCTCTCTATCTCTCTCTTCACCTCTCTCTATCTCTCTTCTTCCCCTGTTCGTTCACTAATTCTCTCATCTCCTTCGTTCCTCTTGGTTACCTTTAATTTTCTTTTATCCATTGATTTCTTACTGTTAATAAATCCGGAGACTTTTATCCTAAGAGATGGGAAGCCTTTCAAACAAACTCTCTCTCTCTCTCTCTCTCAAGTCTTTTCCAGCTATTGACGTTGAAAGATGTCCTCTGTCTGTCTGTCTGTCTGTCTGTCTGTCTGTCTGTCTATCTGTGTCTTTGTATGTGTTTCTGTCTGTGTATCCGTCTGTCACTCTGTTTGTCTGGCTGTGTATTTCTGTTTGTTTTTCTGCTCAAGCTTGTGTGTCTGTCTGTGTGTCTGTACCTGCAGGCACAAACACTCGAGGTTCTGAGATTAACTTGTTTGTGTGGTGAGTGTCGGTGAGTCAACTGACCAAGCAGGTGATGTCCTCAGTGTTGGTAAACAAACTCCCTCTGCCTCCAGCCTTTGATGATGGGGGTGGTGGTGGTGGTGGTGGGTGGTGGTGGTGGTGGTGGTGGTGTGGTGGTGGTGGTGGTGCATAAGTGGCACATGGCCATGCTAGTGCTGCTGCTATATATGCTGCCACAGCTTGCTATGGCTATTTTGCCTGCTGGCTGCCCTGCTGCTGCTGCTGCTGCTGTTTGCCTGCTGCTGCTGTTGCTGCTGCTGTTGCTGTTGTTTTTGCTGTTGTTGCTGCTGCTGTTGTTGTTTTGCTTGCTGCTGTTGCTGCTGTTGCTGCTGCTGTTGTTGTTTTTGTTGCTGTGTTGTTGTTTGCTTGCTGTTGTTGTTGGTGCTGTTGTTGTTGTTGTTGTTGTTGCAGTGTTAAACGATTAACGGATCCTCACTGTTGTGCCCGTGATCGGGACAGAACCCAAGAACCGATTTGTGGAGTTCATGTCCCCTGCTTAGAGAACCCCGAGGCCACGTGGGAGGGGGGAGGAGGAGGAAGAAGAGGAGGAGGAGGGGAGGAGGAGGACGGAGGAGGCAGGAAAAACGCAGAGAGGGTAGTGAGCCTAGAGAGAGAGAGAGAGAATAATAATAATAATAATAATAATAATAATAATAATAGAAGAAGAAGAAATATTACCCCTTCAGGCCTTAAACTATCGACAACAGTAAGTCAAAAGGCTGAGATAAATGATAATATTAATGAGGAAGATAAGTCACCGTAATATTTCTCCGCCATGTTGGAGGACAATACTCTAGTGAGCCAGCTGACTGTCTGGTGGCCGAGCTGCCAGAATTACCCGCATTAATCTCCGGATGTCGTCCACCACAAAGACCCCATTGTTGTCCCTTGCTTTTGTGACGTCACCGCTGATGGCTACCAATCACGAGGATGCTTGAGTTTGTTATGTGACGTCACGGTTGATGGCCACCAATCGCGAGGATGATTGAGTTTGTTTTGTGACGTCACTGTTGATGGCCACCAATCGCGAGGATGCTAGGGTATGTTTCTTGACGTCACGGTTGATGGATACCAATCATGATACACAGTTGTGTTTTGCTTTGTGATGTAATAGCTAATGACCGCCAATCACGAGGATGCTTGGATTTGTTTCGTGACGTCACAGACGAAGGCACCTAATTATGATGTAGTGTTGTGTTTTGTTTTGAGACGTCACAGCTGATTACTAATAATCACTAAAAGGTTTGGTTTGTGTTGCTGGATGACGTCATGACCCTAAAATTGGACTACCAATCACGATTAGGCTTTGTTGTGTTTTACTGTGTGACGTCATGACCAGAAGAGATAAAACTCCAATCATGGAAAAGCTTTGTAGTGTGTGTGTGTGTGTGTGTGTGTGTGTGTGTGTGTGTGTGTGTGTGTGTGTGTGTGTGTGTGTGTTGTCTGAATGTTGTATACCTTCCTCTTCTATCCCTCTCTACCTCCTCTCCCTTCCACCCACATTCCCCTGTCTCCCTCGCCCTCCTCTTCTGTCCTTCCCCTCCCCTCCCCTCCCCCTCCCCTCCCCCCTCCCGCCGCTAATCGACTGTTCACATATTAGCCGTTAATTTGCTCCCCAAGAGATTTCTGGAACATCAACTTCATTAGCTAATTATCTTTGTCCTCCTCACCCCTCCCTCTCTCCCTCTCCCTCTCCCTCTCATCCTTCCTCCCCTCTCACCCCTCCCCTCATTCTCCTCTCCCTCCCACCCCTCCTCTCCTTTTTACCCCCCTCCCCTCTCACTCTCCCCTCCCTCCTCCTCTCACCTCCCTCTCCCACCCTACACCCCTCCCTTGCTTCCTCCCACCGTCTCCCCTCCCCCTCTCCCTCTCTCGCCCACCCCTCCCCTCTCCCTTTTCCCCTTCTCTCTCCCTCTCACGCTCCCACTTACCCGTCCTCCCCTTCCGTTCCTCTCTTCTCTCTCCCACTTCACCCTCCCTCTCCACTTTTTTTTCCTTCTCTCTTTCCTCTCCTCAACCCTCTCTTCCCCTCCTCTCCCTATTCTCCCCTCCTCCCTCTCCCTTTTATTTCCTTCTCCCTTTCTCTTTCCTCTCCTCATCTCTCTCCATCTCCCCTTCTCTCTCTCCTCTCCTCTCTCTCTTCCCTTTTCCTGTTCCTTTTATTTTTAACTTATAATCCTCCTTAGAAACCATTGCCTTTGTATCGTCTATTAACTAAAGCAATTAAATACTGTCTCAGATCTTCACTTACGAGGAATTTTTAACTTACTATCCTTTGAGAATTCTGGTTTACTGGAGGGTCTTAAGGATTTGTTCTCTCTTAAGTTGGTGTTTTCAAGTTGTCTTATGGTTTGGTGACACATCTTTATTTGTTGTTGTTGTTTTTGTTGTTTTTATTTATTTGGTTGTTGTTGTTATTATTAGTGTTCTTAATTTTTCTTTATTCTTTTTCTTATTTTTTCTTATTTTTGTTGTTGTTGTTGTTGTTGTTGTTGTTGTTGTTATGTTGTTGTTGTTGTTCTTCATAATCCTCCTCCTCATCCTCCTCCTCTTCTTCAAACAACAACAGCTCAAGTTAGGCATCCCCAAGACGATGATCACATAATCAAACAAACAAACAAACACACAAACAAACACACCAAGCGAACCAAACAAACACACCAACCAAACAAACAAACCATACAAACAAACAAAGGTATAAAATATGTAAATGACAACTCCCAGGTGGAAATGGTCTAGTCTTGAGGGAAATGACAACTTACCTTATGTAAACAGAGTGGCTGAAATAGGTAGTGTAGGTGGGTAAAAGATATATATATGTAAAACCCACGCTGTTACGGGAAAAGATACGGCAGTGAGAAATACCCACTTCTTTGCGGGTTATGAGGGAGATGTGTAAAACCCACGTTGTTAGGGGTTGAACGGGAGATTAAAAACCCACTTCTTTGAGGGATAAAAGAGAGATAAAAACGCGCGAAAAAACAACAAAATTGAAAGTGTTTGTGTATGTGAGAATGAGGCATCAGGTGGGCAATTTGCACGCGTTCCCGGGTCATGATGACGTAATCAGGGGGGCGGGGTCGTAATGGAAGCGCCGCCCATCTCATCATGAGAGAGAGAGAGAGAGAGGAGTGTGTAAAATAATGTAATTATAATAATAATAATGATATTAATAATAATAATAATAATAATAATAATAATAATAATAATAATAATAATAATAACAATAACAATCGAGCACACACACACACACACACACACACACACACACACACACACATCTAATTTCTCTTCCAATATTTCCAACATTTAATATTAACACAAACGTCTGGCTGTAGGAAGCAGATGTCAAGAATGTCCTTCACTCGTTGTGTTTTATTCAGGTGTGTGGCAGGTGTGTGGCAGGTGTGTCTGGTCAATTAGCACAACGAGGCGCATATTTGGACGGCCGAGGGAAATTATTTTGTTAGGCAGTAATATAGTGTGGCTGTCAGTACCTTGGGAATGGTCTTTCATTAATATATATATAAATAAATTCTAATGTTATGGTTTTCGATTTTAATGTTTATATGTTACGGTAAATGGAGATAATTGCTGAATAATGGTAATTTCTATGTATTTTATTTTATCTACGTAAAATACAAAATTAAAGGAGAAATATTAATGTTTTGAAATTAGATTAGTGTTTTTCATAAGGGGGGAGGGAGGGGGGGGTGTCTGTTTGTTGGTATTATCGTCAACTTTATCCATTATCCAACATTTACACACATGAAGGACAGGATGGATATTGATATTAAGGTCACGTAGCTTCCATAGTCGTCGAGGAAAGGCGAGAACCACAATCCCAAAAGGTGTTTATAATATGTCCTATGGCTGTTGGTGAAGAGACAGACGCACAGATGGACACAATATATAAGTGACCCTTTAAATACCACCTTGACCTTTGACACCCATAAGGAGGATAATCAGGTCATATATCAACATCCTAACGCCCATAGTTATACTTCCTATACGACAGACATACGTACACATATGGTCTGGTTTATTGAACGTACACGACAGACACACGTACACATATGGTCTGGTTTATTGAACGTACACGACAGACACACGTACACATATGGTCTGGTTTATTGAACGTACACGACAGACACACGTACACATATGGTGTGGTTTATTGAACGTACACGACAGACACACGTACACATATGGTGTGGTTTATTGAACGTACACGACAGACACACGTACACGTATGGTCTGGTTTATTGAACGTACACGACAGACACACGTACACATAAGTTAAGGTCCGTTTTATTGATATACTGTGGATATTAATATGACAGATGAGAAAAAAGTTGTGGAAATATTGAGGAATGTCGAGTGATGTGTTGACAGAGATTGTGAAGTTGTATAAATCAGAGCTGGGTTAGGTTGAGTTTACATTTTGAATAGGTTGAGTTGGGAGTTGGGATTGAGTTTGGTGAGTTAGTTTGGTGCAGATTGGGATTGGGTTGAATTTGATGATGAAATTGGAGTTAGGTTTGGGTAGGTTAGGTTAGAGTAGGTTAGATTAGAGTAGGTTAGGTTATGTTAGGTTAGTTAGTTTCAAAGACAGCTCCAGATGGCACTGGTCGCCCCCCCCCCTCACACACACACAAAATATCGTAGACGGACGTAAAATAAACATAAAACAAAATGAACCAACAGGAATAGACGCTGTTGCCAATACTAGGTGGTGACACACGGCCCTGCAGCAGTTATCACCCCAAGTTATCACCGGGGAGGGAAATTCTGCCGCGATGGTATCACTGATTCACACACAAGCGCCCTCGCCTGACCTGTCTCACAACGCTGTTTATTATCAACACCATTACTACTGCCGGCACTAATTATAGCCCACATGGGTAATGACGTAACTCTCTCTCTCTCTCTCTCTCTCTCTCTCTCTCTCTCTCTCTCTCTGCAAGTTTTTGGACACCTGTGTTTTGGTAACTGTTAGATTAATTTGGCCCAGTCATATAAACCCCCAGTTTGACAGAGCCCCAGTCCTATAGATGCACTGTTCATATTAGGCTTTGATCTTAATAGGCCCCTAGTTATATTAGGCCCTATTCATATAAGGCCCCATTTTTAATAAGCCCTAGACTTAATAGGCTTTTTTTGACCTGGCTGATTTGGTGTGTGTGTGTGTGTGTGTGTGATAGATAGCTCGATAGATAGATAGATAGATAAATTGATAGATAGATAGATAGATGGTTAAATAGATAGATAGATAGATAGATAGCTAGATGGATAGATAGATAGACGGATAAATAGATAGATACATAGATAGATAGATAGATAGATAGATAGATACTGTACCTCTCAACTCTTAACAGCAGAGTCATCCCTCACCTACAGTAAACATCCATCAGTCAGATTTATAAGTTAGTGTCTCTCTCTACCTCTCTTTAATTAGTTATTCCGTCGTCAGAGAATTAATTACAAAATCATTTAGTAGTTAATTACAATGTGTCAGTGTGTGTGTGTTGCTTCATGACAGTCAGAAGAATTCAGAATATTTGAAAGTTTCTTCTCTCTCGTGTTTTATCTGTCTGTCTGTCTGTCTGTCTGTCTGTCAATCTGAGTGTTTACATTTTTATTTTGTTTATCTATTCATGCGTTTTGTTTCTGTATCAGTCTCTCTCTCGTCATGTTGGAGGAACTATCTCATGGGTGTATCTTCGTCTCTCTGAGTGTCAATAAACTGTCAGGAAAAGAAACAAAATATAAAGTTCTCTTGTTTTTCTATGCTTTATTTTTTCCTATAGTGAGAGTCCAGTGATAAGTAATTACCTAGTAGCGATAATTTCTTTGTCGTTTTTTTTTAATTTGTGTTTGATTATAGTCCATAAATGAGAATGAATAGTTTGGTAGAAAACCTAACCTAACCTAACCTAACCTAGCCTAGCCTAGCCTAGCCTAACCTAATCTAATCTAACCTAACCTAACCTAGCCTAACCTAACCTTACCCAACCTGAGCTAACCTGAGTTAACATAATCTAACCTAAGCTAACCTAACCTTACCCAGCCTGGTGTGTGTGTGTGTGTGTGTGTGTGTCTGTACCTAGACAAATATATGTACACACAACCTAGAGCACAAAATGTAGACACGTTAGGAAGGAAGGAAGGAAGGAAGGAAGGAAGGAAGGAAGGAAGGAAGGAAGGAAGGCATATAGGAAGTAAGGAATATAGGACCGAATGAAGTGAAGGAAGAAAGTTTTTCACACAGATCAAGAACCAATATTAAATTCCTCTTTGAAGTTGTCCCAGTTTAATATTCACAGAAGCCTTCCCTATCACTTTCCATTTCAATATGACTTCCCTCGACACTCCCTTTGTAAACTCAGTCCACCCTCTCCTCTGCATTACCATACTGCCCCTTATTGTGCATCACTATTGTAAATACCTCACTCCGCCCACCGCCCACCGCCCACCGCCCACTACTCTCAGTCCTCCTCCTTTGCCTGTATATGGAACACTGGCGAGGTAAACCCTTTGTCTTGTTTTTAATTATATATATGTGTTTTGTCTAGTTAAGGAGATTAACTTTGGTGTGTGTGTGTGTGTGTGTGTGTGTGTGTGTGTGTGTGTGTGTGTGTGTGTGTGTGGTATCTATAAGACATCGACAGGTTTTTGGTGATGGTCTTTCTACCTAGACACAATCAAGCCTCGCCAATTACAACAACAAAAACAATCACAACAATCACAACAACAACAACAAAAAACATACATGAAAAAACAAAGGATTTAATCGGGTTTAGTTAATCTGTGGGGAGGATTTTGATATTTGTTTAATGTCAGACTGAGAGTAAAAGCTGACTGTGGAGGTGTCTGTCAGTCATTGTCAGCAGAATATGACAGCCAGTTAGTTACAGCCCAGTCAGTTATTATTAGTAGAATATGACTGACGACTCACTTATGACAGTCAGTTACGTAACCAGCCAATTCAATCGTTATCCTCCTAGTTAGTATCTTGGTCTAACACTCTAATTAAGCAAGACAATTAAGTCAACTAATGAGGATAGAGATATAGAGCCGAAGGAGGTATTTAATTTATTCTTTAAGGTAATTAAGATGTATTTTCGCCTGACAGTTGATGGATAGAGTTGATGAATAGAGTAGATTTGATTATAGTATCGTCATCGTAGGAGATTGACAGAGTTGACAGGGCCATCAACTTGTGTGCACAGAGCCATCAACTTGGGTGTACAGAGCCATCAACTTGGGTGCACAGAGCCATCAACTTGGGTGTACAGAGCCATCAACTTGTGTGTACAGAGCCATCAACTTGGGTGTACAGAGCCATCAACTTGTGTGTACAGAGCCATCAACTTGTGTGTACAGAGCCACCAACTTGTGTGTGACAGAGCCATGAACTGGTGTGTACAGAGCCATCAACTGGTGTGTACAGAGCCATCAACTTGTGTGTACAGACACCAACTTGTAAAGCCACCAACTTGTGGGTACAGAGCCACCAACTTGTGGTGCAGACACCAACTTGTGTACAGAGCCACCAACTTGTGGACAGAGCCATGAACTGGTGTGTACAGAGCCATCAACTGGTGTGAAGACCAACTTGGGGAGCCATCAACTTGGATGCAGAGCCATCAACAGAGGATATTCACACCTATCCGTCAAATGTGACAGAGTTGACGCAGGTGATCAATTTCTGTCAGCTTTCTCCTGCCTTCAACACCTTTACAGAGAACCGGTGTTGGCGGAGGTAATAGTGTGTCTTAAGACGGTCATCAGGTAAAGTCCACCTGGGGGTAATTAAGAGGAGGAGAAGGGGGGGTGGAGGGGGAGAATGGAGGGGAAGGTTGACTGGGAGGAAGAGGGGGTGGAGGGGGGTGAGAGTGGACGGAAGGTTGACTGGGAGGAAGAGGGAGGTGGAGGGGGGTGAGAGTGGAGGGAAGGTTGACTGGGAGGAAGAGGGGGGTGGAGGGGGTGAGAGTGGAGGGGAAGGTTGACTGGGAGGAAGAGGGGGTGGAGGGGGTGGGGAGTGGAGGGAAGGTTGACTGGGAGGAAGAGGGGGTGGAGGGGGTGAGAGAGGAGGGAAGGTTGACTGGGAGGAAGAGGGGGTGGAGGGGGGGTGAGAGGAGGGAAGGTTGACTGGGAGGAAGAGGGGGTGGAGGGGGGTGAGAGGAGGGAAGGTTGACTGGGAGGAAGAGGGAGGGTGGAGGGGGTGAGAGTGGAGGGAAGGTTGACTGGGAGGAAGAGGGGGGTGGAGGGGGTGAGAGGAGGGGAAAGTTGACTGGGAGGAAGAGGGGGGTGGAGGGGGTGAGAGGAGGGGGGGTGAGAGTGGAGGGAAGGTTGACTGGGAGAAGAGGGGGGTGGAGGGGGTGAGAGGGAGAAGGTTGACTGGGAGGAAGAGGGGTGGAGGGGTGAGAGAGGAGGGGTTGACTGGGAGGAAGAGAGGGGTGAGAGGAGGGAAGGTTGACTGGGAGGAAGAGGGGTGGAGGGGTGAGAGAGGAGGAAGGTTGACTGGGAGGGAAGAGGGGGTGGAGGGGTGAGAGAGGAGGGAAAGTTGACTGGGAGGAAGAGAGGGGGTGGAGAGGAGGGAAGGTTGACTGGGAGGAAGAGGGGGTGGAGGGGGAGAGAGGAGGGGAAAGTTGACTGGGAGGAAGAGAGGGGGGTGGAGAGGAGGGGAAGGTTGACTGGGAGGAAGAGGGGGTGGAGGGGTGAGAGAGGAGGAAGGTTGACTGGGAGGAAGAGGGGGGTGGAGGGAAAGAGAAGAAGTGAGAGGAAGAGGAAAAAGAAGAGAGAGGAAGAGAGGAGGGAGGAGGAAGAGAAGGGAGGGTAAGGAAGAGGAGAAAATGGAGGAGAACGAGGAGCAAAGGAAAAGAAAAAAGGGGGGAAGAGAAAGGGACAAGAAGAAAAAGAGGAAGAGAGGGGAGTAGAAGAAAGGGAGGAAGAGGAGCAGAGTAGGAGGAGGAGGAGGAGGAGGAGAAAGAGGCCGCAGGTGTGTCGCAGACTGGAGGACGATTGACAGAACTCATCATGACATCTAAGAGACATTTTGGAGACCATTATCTCTCTTCATAAAGAAACTCCTTCCGTCTCCCTCCCCCTCCCACCCTTCTTGCCTATCTGCCTCTCTTTATCTTCGCCTTCCTCTCCCTCTCTGTGTTTATTTTCTCCTCTCCCTTCCCTTCCTCACTCCTATCCCTTCCTCCCTCCCGCCTCCCTTATTGCTTTCACTCACTTCTACCCCCATTCTCCTTCCTTCCTCTTGTTCTCCTCTCTCTCACCCTCCCTTCCTCTCACCCTCCTCTCTCCCTCCCTCACCCTCTCACCTTCCCCTCCCTCTCCCTCACCCTCTCACCCTCCTCTCACCCTCCCTCCCCTCCTCCTCCTCACCCTCCCTCCCTCCCTCTCACCCTCCTCCCCTCCTCCCTCCTCTCACCCTCCTCACCCTCCCTCCTCCCTTCCACCTCCTCCTCCTCCTCCTCCTCCTCCTCCTCCCCTCCCTCCTCCCTCTCACCCTCTCACCCTCCCCACCTCCCTCCTCCCTCCTCCCTCCCTCCTCCTCCCTCCCTCCCTCCTCTCACCCTCCTCACCCTCCCTCTCACCCTCCTCACCCTCCCTCCCTCCCTCCCTCCCCTCCCTCCTCCTCCCTCCCTCCCTCCTCCCTCCCTCCTCCTCCTCCCCTCCCTCTCACCTCCCTCCCTCCTCCTCCTCCCTCCCTCTCACCCTCTCACCTCCTCCCTCCTCCCTCTCACCCTCCTCCTCCCTCCCTCCCTCTCACCCTCTCACCCTCTCACCTCCCTCCCTCTCACCCTCCTCCCTCCTCCTCCCTCCCTCCCTCCCTCCTCCCTCCCTCCTCACCCTCTCACCCTCTCACCCTCTCACCTCCCTCTCTCTCCCACAGCCCAGTTTGGCGTGTTGGAATCTCTCTGTTCAATGAGTCGAGCTACACAGAGAGAAATCTTTAATTGCCAGTCTGACACTAGAAATCTTTTCAGCTCAGGCTCATTCAATCTCACTTCTGTCCCTCCCTCTCCTTCCCTCCTCTAGTACTCATCCTAACGCACCCCCACTCACCTCCCCATCCTCGGTGCTCTTAATGGTGGATTCTGTCCGAGTTAATTTTTTTTATAAAGAGTTTAATGATTTTAAACGAGTCACGGCAATTACATTTACTTAATGGACTTGATGTTTCATGTTGATTAGTCCGGGGGTATCTTGTGTGTGTGTGTGTGTGTGTGTGTGTGTGTGTGTGTGGCAGATTAGGTTATGTATTTTATCTCGTAATTTTGCTTATTTTTTTCGCATTGTGCAGTATGTATGTATGTATGTATGTATGTATATATGTATCCAGTATGTATAATGTATCCTCCATGTATTAATCCCATGTATCTATTATACCTCACTCTATCGTCAAACAAACACGAAACGAAAACTAATTATACTTCAGAAAGGAAAATTAAACGACGGGGCATAATAGTAATGATTTTGTCACCAGGTAAACACGGCAGGTGGAAGCCATTAATTAATAGTGGCTCATACAATTACTTTATATATATATCACACTCGCTGAAATGGAATTAATCTCATTTTAACAGAGTGTTTTGTGTTATTAAGTAAGTGCCCGTGTAGTGTGTGTGTGTGTGTGTGTGTGTGTGTGATGACTATTTACACGGTCATGGTGGGTAAGATGGGGTGGATAATGCCGTATGTATGTATGTATGTATGTATGTATGTTTTGTAAACGTTCCTCGCCAGATCGACTTCCTTACAAAGACAATATTTTTTTTTTGTGTGTGAAGAGAAATTGTGAAGTTCTGCCAGGTGATTCTTCCCTCTCACCTGTTCACAAGGAAGGAGTAGGAGAGAGAGAGAGGGGGAGGGGGAGGGGGAAATACGAGCAATATTACGTGTAGGAATTATGTTAGTGGATCCTACCTATAATTCTCAGGTACACACACACACACACACACACACACACACACACACACACACACACACTTGAGATGTTGGTGGTAAGTGTAGCCTTCTGGTGTCATTTGTTTTAGTCTGGTTATGTGTCTCTCACTATCTGACGTCACGTTAGTACAGATAGAATCTTCTCTTTATGGCGACTAACCTTCTTTTGTGACTCTATTTCTCTCTGGGGATTGGACAATAAAAATAGGTCCGCCTGGTGTGTGTGTGTGTGTGTGTGTGTGTGTGTGTGTGTGTGTGTGTGTGTGTGTGTGTGTGTGTGAAAAGACCTTTGAACACTTATTTAAACACGCCCTGAATACTCCAAGTGTAATATTTTGTACTCTTGGTTACAGTGAGTACAGGAAGTGAGTTACAGTGAGTACAAGGGATGCGTTACAGTGAGTACAAGGGATGCGTTACAGTGAGTACAGGAGATGAGTTACAGTGAATACATAAGAGTTATCTCGAAACGATAATTTTAGACCGTGTGGACGACAGTTTAATTATGATGTGCGATAATTTACGTGTAAGTAAGAAGGGGGAGAAAGTGGTGAAGAGAGGAGGTGAGAGGGAGATAGAAAATGAGAGAAAGAGGGAGAAAGAAAGTGATAAAAGAGGGAGAAAGTGATGAAGGGACGAGGAGAAACGGAGATAAAAAGTGGGAGAGATGAAAGAGAGAGAAAGTGGTGGAGAGAAAGGAATAGAATGAGAGAGAAAGGGGAGGATAGGAAGAAAGTGAGAACCAGACAAAAGAAAGAAAGAAAAGAAAGAAATAATGAAAGAAAAGAAAGACAGAAATTTCGAGACAGAATTAAAAAAAAAAATGAAAAAAATAAAAGAAACAGACAAAAAATAGAAGACAGGAAGATAATGATAAAAAAAAAAAAGTAAATAAATAAAATACGAAAGAGAGACATAAAGATAGAGAAATAAATAAGAGAAACACACATAAACAAAATAAGAAAACGAGACGAAACCAAAAAAAAAGATAAAACAATTAGGAGAGAATACGTAGAGGTTAAGTTAGGTCTTTAAGTACAGTAAATCACAGATAAGTATGAGACTTAAGCCCTTATTACTCTCACCCATAAACCCAGAGGCTGCGTTAAGTAAAAAGTTCTAAGTATGATCACCACGTGTAAGTAAGATGAGGTGTGTGTGTGTGTGTGTGTGTATGTATGTGTGTGTGTGTGTGTGTGTGTGTGTGTGTGTGTGTGTGTGTGTGTGTGTGTGTGTGTGTGTGTGTGTGTGTGTGTGTGTGTGTGTGTCATTACAGATAGGCAAAACACTTAAATATTTATTTAGGTTTTATTTACATCATTTAATATATTTTTTGTAAGTCAACAGAAATTTTTAAACCAAGAAATGAATATTTGTAGTTAATTATTTTTTTTTTCTCTTCAATTTGTAGATAAAATTTAAATAAATTATCACATATTAGTCGTGTTAAAATTCTGGTAAAATGTTGAAGAGAAAAAATTAAGAATCCTAAGAAAAAATCAAAGTATTTATAAGAACTAAACACAATTTAACAAAGTCATTTAATTTTCCAAAATAAATAAATAAAATTACCAAAAGTCATAACAAAAGAACAAAACTCGAGATAAAATTCCTGTACACAAATAAACAAAGCCATTCAACAAACCCCCAAATACTGTGAAACTCGGAATAAAAAAAAACAAAACCTTTTATTCTTTCTATATCTTCATCAATCACAAAGTCTCTCTCTCTCTCACACACAGTCTCTTCGTAAAAGCAAGACCATTATCATAAAAGATCTATTAAGGTGAATAAACAAAGCTACTTACGCAAAAAAAAAGAAAGAATTTCTCTGTTGCAATTCATCAAAAAACGACATCTTTCATCTTTGTTTCTTTTTTATGAGTTATCCATCGTGTGTGAGTTGTGAAGTCGTTTTCTTTGATTGCTTCTCTTACTTCTCCCCTGAGTGCTGTTATGGTAGTGGCTGAGGGCGTTTCATCACTCTCAAAGGTCGTATTCTGTTTCTCCTGCTGTTTATGCTTCTGCTGCTGTTGTTGTGGTTGTTAGTGGTGATTGTTAGTGGTTATTTTGTCTCTTGAGGTCAAAGGTCAAAGCCATCAGAATCATACCTGAACAATACCATGACCTACCGTGTTTAAACTTATCATATGTACCCTTAAGAAATAGAAAAATTTAACTATAAATTACACTGTGGGGAGAGGTCCACGTAGGATCATCTGGCGTACGTTCGTCTGGCGAAGTATAGAGAGAGAGAGAGAAAGAGAAATACCTAGAGGCGTTATTGATGGCTCGCACTGGCTCTGTTGATTGCTCGTGCCTGACGCTCTTTTGATGTTAAGTCTCGTCAGGTGATGTAGAAGAGGAACGTCCAGGTGATGTTAATTGCTCGAACAGGTGTATAGGGTCACTTGGCTGGCTGGCTGGCTGGGTCGTTGGTTGGGTGGCTGGTTGGGTGGCTGGGTGGCTGGTTGGGTGGCTGGGTGGCTGGCTGGTTGGGTGGCTGGGTGGCTGGCTGGTTGGGTGGCTGGCTGGCTGGTTGGGTGGCTGGTGTTGTTGTTGCATTCTTAGTGTTGTTATTCTTGGTGACTCGACTCGCTTGTTGTTGACACTGTGTTGTGTTGTGCTGTGTTCTTTGTTGGTGAGGGGGGAGTGTTCCTTTCTCTGTCACTATCTCTTATCTCTCTATCTATCTGTCTGTCTGTCTGTCTGTCTGTCTGTCTGTCTGTCTCCTTTTACACCAGCCCCCCAAAGAGAACAGGTTAACCCATTATCTCACCCTCACCCTCTTTCTCTCTTCTCCACCCATTTATCAGGCTACCTCCTTCTCCTCCTCCCCTTTCATTCCTATTCTCACCCAATTACCCTCCCTCTCTGACCCTCAGCTTATCTCTCTCTCTCTCTCTCTCTCTTTTTTTTTTTTTTTTTTTTCTCCACCTTTCCTCCTTCTATCCCTGCCTTCTTCCCCTCCCTCCCTTTTCTCCCTCTCTATCTTTCCCCCTCCTCCTTTCCTGCCCGTTACTCTCCCTCTCTTCGTGTCACCCTTCCTCCTCACAGCCACGGTCATCGCCCTGGCCAACCTGATGGTGGACTCAGGTCATTTCCTCCTGACTTATGCTTATGTGACAAAGCGGCCATCCTCACTCCTCTCCTCCCTGCCTCTCTTCCCTCTCTCCCTGTCTTCCCTTCTCTCCTCCCTGTCTTTCTAGCTTCCCTCCCTGCCTCTCTTCCCTCCCTCCTGTCTCTTTTTCCCCTCTTTCCTCCCTCTCTGTCTCTCTTCCTCCTTGTCACTCTGCTTCTTCCCTCCCTCCCCCTCCCCCACACCTCCCTCCCCCTCCCCCCACACCTCCCTCCCTCCCTCCCCCTCCCCCCACCCTCAGTGTTTACTCCCCCACACCTCCCTCCCCCCTCCTCCCCCACCCTCCAGTGTTTACTCCCCACACCTCGACGATGGAGTCAAAATCATTGTTGACATTGTCGTCAGGGGTTGTTGGTCCATGACGATATTACCAGCGGGAGAGTTAGCTGTGACGTATAGCTGTGACGTGTAGCTGTAACGTGTAGCTGTAACGTGTAGCTGTGATGTATAGCACGTAGCTGTGACGTGTAGCTGTGACGTGTAGCTTTTGATGTATAGCTGTGACGCTTAGCTGTAACGTATAACTGTGACGTATAGCTGTTATTTGTAGCTGCGACGTATAGCTGTGACGATATAGCTGTGACGTGTAGCTGTGACGTATAACTGTGATGTATAGCTGTGACGCTTAGCTGTAACGTATAACTGTGACGTATAGCTGTTATTTAGCTCTAAATATAGCTGTTACGTGTAGCTGTGACGTATAGCTGTGACTTATAGCTGTTACCTTGGCTGCGACGTATAGCTGTTACTTGTAGCTACGACGTATAGCTGTGGCGTATAACTGTGACATATAGCTGTGGCGTATAGCTGTGACGTATAGCTGTGACGTGTAGCTGTGACGTATAGCTGTGTGTATAACCGTAACGTAGTGACTTAGCTGTGAGTATAACCGTGACGTGTTGACTTAGCTGTGAGTATAACCGTAACGTAGTGACTTAGCTGTGAGTATAACCGTAACGTAGTGACTTAGCTGTGACTTTCTTATAGCGCAGTATAAATTAACCATTATTTTCTAACATTACTGTACAGACTTACAGGTTCTTGGGGTTTATTGTGGCGCAGTGGAGGATGACCAGTATTTTACGCCATTTCTTCATTGAATTAGGGCTCCTTGGACTCCATAATGGTGTGGCAGAGGGGAGATAACATTACCTTACCTTACCTTACCTTACCTTACCTTGCCTTACCTTACCTTACCTTACCTTGCCTTGCCTTACCTTACCTTACCTTACCTTACCTTGCCTTACCTTACCTTACCTTTACCTTTACCTTACCTTACCTTACCTTACCTTACCTTACCTTGATACCTTACCTTACCTTACCCTAGCCTTACTTTTACCTTACCTTACACATACCTTACCTTACCTTGCACCTTACCTTACCTTACCTTACCTTACCTTACCTTACCTTACCTTACCTTACCTTACCTATGAGATTCATTGCCTAGGCTCCACCAACGCTGATAAACACACACCTCAGGGGTAATGTGTGGTCATTGGTAGATAACACACCTGGTGGCCTGTGTTTGTAATGAGGCACGTACAGGTAAAGAGCTTGAGTCTTCCCTTCCCCTCTTCCTGCCTTCCTTCCTTCCTTCCTTCCTTCCTTCCTTCTTTCCTGGTACTGTGTGAGTCATTATGATAGATGGTTAGTGTGGCTACTACTACCTACTACTACTACTACTACTCCTTAAATATAATGAATATAAACTACTACTCGAGGGCCGTGTATATCCACTAGACTAAGGAATACAATGTGTATATACTGTATATCCCATATATTCTGCCACAAAGAATATATACGGTACTGTACATTTGGTGTATATGTTCCGGGGTAGATATTGTGTACACGCTCTGGTATAAAGAAGGTCTAGTTCCTCAGGGCTGAATAATTTGCATATGAACTAGTGTAAAGGAATGTGTGTGTGTGTGTGTGTGTGTGTGTGTGCGTTTTTGTCTAATCTTCAGGTGAAATATACTAGGGTGCTTAATTCACAGGTGATCTAATGACTTATAAGAGGTGTATAAGACTTCTGGCTACCTGGAGTTAATGTGACGTTGGGAATGTCTGTATGTTTCTTTGTCAACCTCTAGGACCCAGCTCCTACTTGACCATGCCTAAGAAGGTCCTCCTCGACGATAATACTTCCTCAAGATGTCTCTCTCTCTCTTTTTTTTTTCTCTCTCTCACTGTCTTTCGAACTGTGGTTTTTCCATGCGTTCGTGATAGAGAAGAAGAGAGAAGAAAATTAACAAAATGGATGACTTACATTAGTGTGTGTGTGGAGAGAGAGAGAGAGAGAGAGAGAGAGAGAGAGTGACAACAAAATGGATGACACATTAGTGTGTGTAGTGAGAGAGAGAGAGAGAGAGAGAGAGGGGGGGGAGAGAGAGAGGGTGACGACATAACAAACTCTTACTACGAACAAACGACTCCATTTACTGAGCAGGAGTAATAAGTAAATAAAGTAAGTGACTTACTTATTGTGTATGAAGAGATGTAAGTGTGTGTGTAAAGTGTCTCAATTAATTGTCTACTATATCTATCTATCTATCTATTATCTATCTATCTATCTATCTATCTATCTGTCTATCTATCTATCAATCTATCTACCCATCTATCTATCTATCTTTTAGTCTTTGAATCATTCTTTTCCTCTCTCTTCCTCGTTCATCACTCGTTTTTTTAACATTTTCTCTTCTCAGGTCTTTCTCTCCTCCCCGTCTGTCCCTCATTCTCTACTTATCTCCCTTTATCCCTCTTTCTTTCCCCTTCTACCTTCCTCCTTCTCTCCCTCTCATTCTCTTTCTCCCCTTCTCCCTCTCTCCCTCTTTCTCTTCACCTCCCCTCTCCCTTTTTCTCTCCTCTTCTCCCTCTCTCTCCCCTTTCTTCTTAGTCTTCCCCTCTCCCTCTCTTCCTCTTTTATCAAATATTCCGGCTCATGGGTCGTCATCACTCTGGCTTCACGGTGCGTTCAACCTTCCCTCCCGCAAGCCTGTGTTATGAGCCCGCCCCATCCATATTAACTCTCTCTCTCTGTTCTGTTGTTTCCTTTTTACTTTTAAATTTTAAAGTGTGTGTGGGTGTGTGTGTGATTCACCTCTCGATCATCACACACACACACACACACAACACACACACACACATTTACCTCATTGATAACTATATTTCGCAACACTCAAACATCATAAAGAAACACAATGATGAACATGTTGCATAATCACGATCAAACATTATTGAAACAAGTTTTAAATCAGGTGGCGTCTACATGATTGCAAATTCTCTTGCAACATTATCACGATTGGAATTAAAAAGTATTGAGTTTAATCGTGGGGTTTTTTTTTGTGGGGGTGGTATGAAATGCATATAGATAGTATGGTAATGAGTTGACAGGTGGCTCACTCATAACAGCTGGTTCATACACTCATAACACACAGATGGATCACTCATAACTCACTTAATACAACAACCACAACAACTAAAAACACATTACAATTCCTCATAACCCTACCCCACCAAAAAAAAATTAAAATTATTAACACACTAAATACACTCATAATTATACGATAAATTCGCCTCATTCTATCGTACGACTTGATCTAGTGCACGTTAACAACACGCCACGGTACGAAGGCCGGGGAGATCGAATTAGCGGGAGGTTATCGTATGAAGCATAACAACATGATGAAGACTATGTTTATTTTGTTACGTGACGGTGTTTTAAGCTATTGTTTTTTGGGGTTTAATGATGAAGAAATGGGTTTAGAATTTTGTTTATTTTGTTAATGTTCAGGTACGGTGTTTTAAGCTATTGTTTTTGGGGGGTTTAATGATGAAGAAAGGGGTTTAGAATTTTGTTTATTTTGTTAATGTTCAGGTACGGTGTTTTAAGCTCTTGTTTTTGGGGTTTAATGATGAAGAAATGGGTTTAGAATTTTGTTTATCTTGTTAATGTTCAGGTACGGTGTTTTAAGCTATTGTTTTTGGGGTTTAATGATGAAGAAATGGGTTTAGAATTTTGTTTGAAAGGGCAAGTTAATGATATTGATGTCATTTTGGTGGGCATGTTGAGGTATGTAGATTATTATGTATACGTAAGGTGTATAAGTAAGGGTGGTGTGGATGGATGTGGAGGCAAGAGAGAGAGAGAGAGAGAGAGGAGAGAGAAAGAGAGAGAGAGAGAGGAGAGAGAGAGAGAAGTGAGATAAATGAGACAGGAAAGAGTGATGAGAACAGACAGGGAAGACAAAGAAGTGTGAAGAGACAGGGAAATAATGAAGGAATAGGAGAGAGAGAGAGAGAAAGAGAGAGAGAGAGGTGGTGACAACAAAAATGGATGGCTTATATTAGTGTGCGTGGAGAGAGAGAGAGAGAGAGAGAGAGAGAGAGAGAGAGAGAGAGAGAGAGAGGTGGTTCTCGTTGGTGTAAGTTAAAAGCTCCACAACAGAGGCATGACCTAAGCACCAACTCAACACAGGGTCTAGTGGTATATAGTACTTCCTGTCTGTCTGTGTCTTTCTGTCTGTTTGTCTGTCTCTCTGTCTGTTTGTTTTTCTGTCTGTCTGTCTGTCTCTTTCTGTCTGTCTGTCTGTCTGTGTCTGGTTGTCTCTGTCTGTCCTCTTCTGCCTCCATTCCCTGTCTGTCTGTCAGTCTGTCTCTTTCTGTCTGTCTGTCTGTCTGTCTGTCTGTCTGTCTGTTTCAAGTTCGTATTCGGTTGTTCCTGTTCGTCGTCGTCTCCCCTCCATTCCCTGGGTTCGTCTGTCTGTCTGTCTGCTCCCCTTTCGGTTCGTCTGTCTGTTCGTCTGTCTGTCTGTCTCTTTTCTGGGTTCGTCTGCTGTCTGTTTCTGGCCTGTGCCCGGCTGTTCCCCTGTTCGTCTCGTCTCTCTCATTCCCCGTCTGTCTGTCTGTCTGTCTGCTTCGCCCTTCTGCCCGTCTGTCTGTCTGTCTGTCTGTCTGTCTGTCTGTCTGTCTGTCTGTTTCTGTCTGTGTCTGGTTGTCTCTGTCTGTCCTCGTCTCCCTCCATTCCCTGTCTGTCTGTCTGTCTGTCTGTCTGTCTGTTTCTGTCTCTGTCTGTTCTCGTCTCCCTCCATTCCCTGTCTGTCTGTCTGTCTCTCATTGCGTCATCTTAAGAAACTGTGGTATGTAAGTTTGTAAATAAGTTCGTAAGTATGTGTGTAAATGTGTTTGTAAATAGATACAACCTAATGAGATGTTCCTTGAGTTGGTATGGTAATTTGTGAAGGCCAAAAGGTAACTACGGCAACAAAATGTCAACAGTCGTTTTGCATTTTATATTCTCAGATCATGTGAGAGAGAGAGAGAGAGAGAGAGAGAGAGAGAGAGAGAGAGAGAGAGAGTAATAATATATTCACATACTTTGGGGAAATATTCACAAATTTATCAGTAAACCAACCAACACACACACACACACACACACATACACACACACACACACACACACACACACACACACACACACACACACACACACACACACACAATAATAACACACACACTATATAAACTTGTTATTATAATTTCAAGGTAGAGAAGGTTTACCAGAAGAATCATGATTAACCTGTATACTTCCCTTCAGGTGAACTAAGCAACTCACTTTAACTTTGTTTCTCGTGAGCCACCTAAACCTCCCCTCCTTCCCTCCCTCCGTTCCTCCTTCCCTGCCTCCATCTCTCTCCTCCATTCTCACTCTCTCCCTCTTTACTTCCGCCTCCTCACTCTTCCTCCTCCTTCCCTTCACCACAATCTCCCTTTACCCCCCTGACCCCTCTCACCACCTCAACCTTTCCTCCCCATCTCCCCTCCCTCCCCCAACACCCCCCAACATCACCGTCCCCAACATATGCTACAGCTCGACTACTATTTTAAAATTTAATCCTGCGCTCAGTTCGCCTCTACAAAATTGACCTGTCAAACCCGGGTCTCAATACTCGAGATGTTTGAAATCCACAGCAATTTTCTACAGGTTTTGGTCAATCGTCCATATCAAGACTTTGGAGGTGTAGGTGAGGGGTGGTGTTTTGAAAAGTTCCTACAATAAGTTTTCCACTTTACTGCCAGACGTATGAACTAACTCACTCACTTAATCTACGACATAAAGATGAATTAAGAGAAGTTTCTATGTTTGTGTTTTCCCTCCTTTAATTCAAGATTATAATTAGTCCATTTATTACACAACACAAGGCTAGAGATTCTCAGAGGTGGGTTATATACACTGTTAAATCTTCCTCCTAACCAACCTGGATATAACAACTTTGCGACTCACATTATTGAGAAAATGTCGTAGTGAATGTAAGTCTCATAGGCTTTACGGACCATTAGACACAAGGGATGGAGGAGGGGAACTCAACACACTATGCCTTCAGTACACAAGGGTGCCACTGTACTCGACAACCTTCACTTCATCAACTGTAAAATCAAGAGTGAAATGTGTCCCTTCAGGAATAGCTGATATAGGTCTGACTGACGCAACTACAGAACAAGGCCATTATACCACAGTGAAAGTAGTTTGTGGAGTAAGTTCCTTTCTTTTCTGTCTACTGACTCGGCAGGAGATGGGGAAATAGTGTGTTAACCTGAGCCATTGCTGTTGTTGTTGTTATTGTAGTTGTTTCTGTTTTTGTTGTAATTATTGTTGTGGTTGTTGTTATTTTTGTAGTTTCTGTTTTTGTTATAATTGTTGTTATTTTTTGTAGTTGTTTCTGTTTTTGTTATAATTATTGTTGTTATTTTTTGCAGTTGTTTCTGTTTTTGTTGTAATTGTTGTTGTGGTTGTTTTTGTTATTATTGTACTTGTTCTTGCTTGTTTTTTTCGTTGTCCGTCTTATTAGTGTTGACAAATTTAGATGCGTTTTTGTTTCTGTTGTTGTTTTTGTTGACCTTAATTAATTTTGTTGTTGATGAGCTTAAAAATGTTGTTGTTTTTGTAGCTGTTATTGTTGACGAGCTTAATTATGTTGTTGTTTACTGTGGCTGTTGAACATAATATTATCACACCGAGGAGAGGAGAAGGGGAGGGAATGGAAGGAGGAGAGAATAAGAAGAGAGAGAGAGAGAGAGAAGTAGAGCGAGAGAAAGGAAGACAGAGAGTAGGATAGAAAGAAAAAGGATAAAAGAAAGATTGAGAGAGAGAGAGAGAGAGAGATAGATTATAAATATTTTTCCTCTTCATTATTTTACTAAGGATTATCTCCTCATTCATTACCATTATATATTTCTCTCGTTATTCATTCATTCATTTCTATCCTCATTCATTTTTTTCACCATTCAGTCATTCGTTTTCAAAGGGCTATGTGTCATACCAGAGAGGGAGGGAAGCTCTCCCAATGACTATCGTGGGTAATTTACTGCACACTCTACTGCTATCAATTATACCCCGGGCAAAAAACAATATAAAACAGGGCAAACCTACATACATACATACATACATACATACATACATACATACATACATACATACATACATACATTTATGAATTTTAAGGAATGGTTTCAAAGGTTTAATATCGGAGAGAGAGAGAGAGAGAGAGAGAGAAAGAGAGAGAGAGAGAAAGAGAGAGAGAGAGAGAGAGAGAGAGAGTCGAAGTAGTATAATAATAATAATGATAATAATAATAATAATAATAAAGATGATAATAATAATAATAATAATAAAGATGATAATAATAATGATAATAATAATAATAATAATAATAATAATAATAATAATAATAATAATAATAATAATAACAACAACAACAACAACACCAATTCTTCCTGTGTACACCTATTCCTCTTTTATCTCAGTATTCCCTCATCTCCTCTACACATT
>NW_024752142.1:75000-80000 GCF_018991925.1 Homarus americanus
CCAGCTACTGTCTATTTACAATACTTCCTACAATAAACCACGGTAGAGTCGCCAGGAGACAGAAAAATACTGTACATCTCTTTTGAAGGTGTGTGAGGTGTGGTGGGGGAGGTGTGTGGAGGTGGTGTGGGTGAGTAGGTGGTGAGTGAGGTGTGGAGTGTGGTGTGGTGGAGTGAGGTGTGGTGAGTGAGGTGTGGTGAGGAGGTGTGTGGTGGAGTGAGGTGTGGTGAGTGAGGTGGTGGGAGGAGGTGTGGTGTGGTGGAGGTGGTGGGAGGAGGTGGGTGAGGTGGGGTGGGAGTGAGGGTGGGGTGGTGGAGGAGGTGGGGAGGTGAGGGGAGGGTGGTGGGAGGGAGGTGGGTGGAGGGGAGGTGTGGTGGGAGGTGGGGAGGTGGGGGGAGGGAGGGGTGGGAGGGAGGGGGGGGAGGGGAGGTGTGTGAGGGGAGGTGTGGGTGGGAGGAGGTGGGGAGGGAGGTGTGTGAGGTGTGGGTGAGGAGGTGGGTGAGTGGGAGGTGTGGGTGAGGGGTGGGAGGAGGTGGTGAGGGAGGTGTGGGTGAGGGAGGTGGGTGAGGGAGGTGTGGGAGTGAGGTGGTGAGTGAGGTGTGGGAGGGGAGGTGTGGGTGGAGGAGGTGGGTGAGTGAGGGGTGTGGTGGGAGGGAGGGGGGGTGAGGAGGTGTGGGGAGGAGGTGTGGAGGAGGGGTGTGGTGAGTGAGGTGTGGTGAGTGAGGTGGGTGAGGTGGTGGAGTGAGGTTGGGGAGGAGGTGTGGTGGAGTGAGGTGTGGGTGGAGTGAGGTGTGGGGAGGGAGGTGTGGTGAGGGGTGGGGGAGGGAGGTGTGGGGTGAGTGGGAGGTGTGGTGAGGAGGTGTGGTGAGGAGGTGTGGGTGGGAGTGGAGGTGTGGTGGAGGGAGGTGTGGGGTGGGGGAGGGAGGTGGTGAGTGAGGTGTGGTGAGTGGAGGTGTGGGAGGGAGGTGTGGGTGAGGTGGAGTGGAGGTGTGGTGAGGAGGTGTGGGTGGAGGGGAGGTGTGGGTGAGGAGGTGTGGTGAGTGAGGTGGGTGAGTGGAGGTGTGGTGAGGTGGGGGTGGGTGAGGGGAGGTGTGGTGAGTGAGGTGTGGGAGTGAGGTGTGGTGTGGGAGGAGGTGTGGTGAGGAGGTGTGGGTGGGGAGGAGGTGGTGAGGTGGGTGAGGGAGGAGGTGTGGGTGAGTGAGGTGTGGGTGAGGTGGTGAGGGAGGTGTGGGAGGAGGTGTGGTGGGAGGGAGGTGGGGGAGGGGAGGTGTGGGAGTGAGGTGGGTGAGGGGAGGGGTGTGGGGTGGGAGGAGGTGTGGTGAGGAGGTGTGGTGAGGGAGGTGGGAGGAGGTGGGGTGAGGTGGGAGTGAGGTGGTGGGGAGGGGAGGGGTGTGGTGGGAGGTGGTGAGGGGGTGAGGTGGGAGGGGTGTGGTTGGAGGGAGGTGTGGTGAGTGGAGGTGTGGTGAGGAGGTGGTGAGGGGAGGTGTGGTGGGAGGAGGGGTGTGGTGAGGTGGTGAGGGTGGGAGGAGGGTGTGTGGTGGGGAGGGGAGGTGGGTGAGTGAGGTGGGTGTGTGGTGAGGAGGTGTGGTGAGTGAGGTGTGGTGTGTGGTGAGGTGGTGGGAGGAGGTGTGGTGGAGTGAGGTGGGGTGAGGGGTGAGGGAGGTGTGGTGGTGGAGGTGTGGGGAGGAGGGGAGGAGGTGTGGGGAGGGAGGTGTGGTGGGGTGGGAGGGAGGTGGGTGAGGTGTGGGGAGGGGAGGTGGGTGGGAGGGAGGTGTGGTGAGGTGGAGGGGAGGTGTGGTGGGGTGTGGAGGAGGTGTGGGGAGGAGGTGTGGTGGGAGTGAGGTGTGGGTGGGAGGGGAGGTGTGTGAGGGAGGGTGGGGTGAGGGGTGGGTGGGAGTGAGGTGTGGGGTGGGGAGGTGAGGGAGGTGGGGGAGGGGTGTGGTGGGAGGGGAGGTGGTGGAGGGAGGTGTGGGTGAGGAGGGGGTGTGGTGAGTGAGGTGGTGAGGAGGTGGTGAGTGGAGGTGGGTGGGGAGGAGGTGTGGTGGGGTGGAGGAGGGTGGGGAGGTGTGGTGAGTGAGGTGTGGTGAGGAGGTGTGGTGGGTGGGGAGGTGGTGTGGGTGAGGTGTGGTGGAGGGGAGGTGTGGGGTGAGGGGTGGGGTGGTGAGGGAGGTGTGGTGTGGTGAGGGAGGTGTGGGTGGGAGGAGGTGGTGGGGGGTGAGGAGGGGGTGAGGTGAGGGGAGGTGGGTGGGAGGTGGTGGAGGAGGTGGGTGGAGTGAGGTGGGTGAGTGGGAGGTGTGGTGAGGGGAGGTGTGGGAGGTGAGTGAGGTGGTGGGAGGTGGAGGGAGGTGGTGGGGGAGGTGTGGTGAGTGAGGTGTGGTGAGTGGAGTGTGGGTGAGGAGGTGGTGGGAGTGAGGTGTGGTGAGGAGGTGTGGGGGGGGAGGGGGTGAGGAGGTGTGGGTGAGGGAGGTGTGGTGGGAGGTGAGGGTGGGTGGGTGAGGGAGGTGTGGTGGAGTGAGGGGTGTGGTGAGTGAGGTGGTGGAGTGGTGTGGTGGGGAGGAGGTGGGGGGAGTGGAGGTGTGGTGAGTGAGGTGGGTGGAGGAGGTGTGGTGGTGGGAGGGGTGGTGTGGAGGGAGGTGGGTGGGGAGGGAGGTGTGGGGAGGGGTGGTGTGGGGAGGGGAGGTGTGTGGGAGGAGGTGTGGTGGTGAGGGAGGTGTGGTGTGGGTGGTGTGTGGGGTGAGGGAGGTGTGGTGAGGGGAGGTGTGGGTGAGGAGGTGTGTGGTTGGGGTGGGAGGAGGGGGGTGGGGTGTGTGGTGAGGTGGTGGGAGTGAGGTGTGGTGTGTTAGGTGAGTGGGAGGTGTGGTGAGTGAGGTGTGTGGTGGGAGGAGGTGTGGTGAGTGAGGTGTGGTGGAGGTGGGAGTGAGGTGGTTAGGTGAGGGAGGTGGTTAGGGGTGGGGAGGGGTGAGGTGGGTGGTGTGGAGGTGGTGGTGGGAGGTGGGAGTGAGGTGGTGTGGTTAGGTGAGTGAGGTGTGGTGAGTGAGTGAGGGTGTGGTGAGTGAGGTGTGGTGATGATGGCAAACCACCCCAGGGAGGAGGAGGATGAGGAGGAGGAGGAGGATGAGGGGAGGGAAGGGGAGGAGGAGGGAGGGAGGAAGAGGTGGAAGAAGAGTATAACCATCCCAGGGAAGAAGAAAAATAATAAGAAGAGGAAGAGAAGAGGAGGGGGTGTTAGAAGAAGTAGAGGAGATGAAAGAGGAGGAGGAAGAAGAACAGGAGTAGTAGGAGGAGTAGGAGGAGGAAGAGGCGGAAGAAGAAGAAGAAGAAGATTAAGAAGAGGGGTAGAAGGAGGAGAAGAAAGTGGAGGAGGAAGAGGTGTTACAGATCTCTTTGTTGTTGTGTAAAAACTCAGCGAAGGAAGCTGCCTGAAGGAGGGCAGTAGGAGGGAGGAGAAGGAGGCGACACTCGACTCCCTCCCTCCCTCCCTCCCTCCCCTCCTCCCCTTCACAGAAGGTGTTGAAGTGACGATGCCAGAGCCTAATAATTATCACTTTTCTCCTTAACACACACACACACACACACACACACACACACACACACACACACACACACACACACACACACACACACACACACACACACACACTATCTTTCAATTTCTTGTTTCTTCAATGATAAATAAATAAAGCCATAATTTATAGTTTATATATATATATATGAATATCTATATATCTAATGTATATAGATTTACATAACATGAATATATAAACTGATTTACATTTACCGTGAGTGACTGATGGCCGCTGTGGACGATAATATTACTGTTATATTATCAGGTAAACTTGTATGTCATTTAATTAACCTTTTATATATGGTGTATGACAGTGTGCATATATTAATTAATGTAGGTCTGTATACTGCGGTGGCTGAGTGGATACAAATCTCGCATTATCTCCTAGGGGTTGTAGGTTCGATTCCCGAGGACACTTAGTTTACCTCACCTGCTGAACGCTGTATAATACTGGCTAATCATTCATTAATCATTCCTTCACCTGGAAACTCTCTAAAGGTTTGAATAATTCAGTTTTACGCCTTAATTGGTTGCACAACACGACAAATAATTGAATTCTCGTTATTTATATTCCCTTAACTGATAACACGAGAACACTGCTTAAATATATTGTCTTCAAAGGGTTAAATTAATCGTTCTCAAAGGGTTAAAATCATCGTTCTCAAAGGGTTAAAACCATCGTTCTCAAAGGGTTAAATTAATCGTTCTTGATGGGTTAAAACCATCGTTCTCAAAGGGTTAAATTAATCGTTCTCAAAGGGTTAAAACCATCGTTCTCAAAGGGTTAAAACCATCGTTCTCAAAGGGTTAAAACCATCGTTCTCAAAGGGTTAAAACCATCGTTCTCAAAGGGTTAAAACCATCGTTCTCAAAGGGTTAAATTAATCGTTCTGTTGGTTAAAATTTCTCAAAGGTTAAATTCATCGTTCTCAAGGTTAAATCATCGTTCTCAAAGGTTAAACCATCGTTCTCAAAGGTTAAACCATCGTTCTCAAAGGTTAAAACCATCGTTCTCAAAGGTTAAAACCATCGTTCTCAAAGGGTTAAATTCATCGTTCTCAAAGGGTTAAATTCATCGTTCTCAAAGGGTTTAATACATCGTTCTCAAAGGGTTAAAACCATCGTTCTCAAAGGGTTAAAACCATCGTTCTCAAAGGGTTAAAACCATCGTTCTCAAAGGGTTAAAACCATCGTTCTCAAAGGGTTAAATCATCTTTCTCAAAGGGTTAAAACACATCGTCCTGATAAGTTTAAAACACAACGTCCTCAAAGGGTTAAAACCATTATCATCATCAAAGGGTTAAACCAGGAATTTAATACTCGGAATAATACCAGCCAGAGTTTGGGAATTAATGACGTTGCCTGTACGAGAATTTGGTGGTACTCGTTGCTATTGTTCCGTAACGGCGGTGACGGATGATGGGTGCTTTAGTGA
>NW_024752142.1:82500-90000 GCF_018991925.1 Homarus americanus
GAATACATTTAGAAAGTGATATATAGAATGTTGAGAATTAAAGATAGATAGATAGATGATAGATAAATAGATAGATAGATAGATTGATAGGGATAGATAGATAGATAGATAGATAGATAGATAGATAGATAGATAGATAGATAGATAGATAGATAGATATTTCATTACTCTACAAATGACTGAAACAACAGCATTAGCTTAATTGTTGACTGTATTAATTAAAACAAACGTCCGGTCTTGTATTGCCGGACGGGCGAGACCATCCGGTAATTAGTTGAACTGTTGCCGGGACTGTTATTACTGAGTGGTGGTAACTGTTTAACTGAGACTGTTGACTGTGTGTGTGTGTGTGTGGTTAACTGACGGAGATGGGAGAGGGAGAGACAGTCAGACAGAGATTATCCTCAGGGACTCTGTTTTCTACCTGGATTTAATGATTTTTTTAAAGTTATTGGTAGAGTTAGAGCAGGTTAGGTTGGTTAGGTTAGGTTAGAATAGGTAAGCGTTAGGTTAGCTTGGTTGGGTGGAGTTAGGTTAGGTTAGGTTAGGTTAGGTTAGGTTAGATTAGATTAGCATTAAATTTGATTAGGTTCAGGTTAAATTAGGTTTGGTTAAAATAGGTCAGGTTAGGTCTTTGTGTGTTAATCACCACTTAAAGAATGTTAATCGTTCAAGCGCTTAAGAACTATTTATCGAAATTTGACTTTTGTTTAAAAATTTTGAGAATTTCTGAAGTGGAAAATGAACACCAGGTGAAAAGCCCTCATTAATTCAGCCAGGTAAACAATTCTGAAAAACAAACAACAACAACTTATAAAAAATTTTTCCTAGAATATTTGCAACTACTAATTCATCAGTTCATTGTGAGAAATTTCTGTCTGTCTGTCTGTCTGTCTGTCTGTCTGTCTCGTTCATTCTCTCCATGTCTGTCTGCCTGTATGTCTCTTTCTCTATGTCTGTCTGTATTTCTGTTTGACTGTCTGTCTGTCAGTCTCTGTCTCTCTATGTCTGTCTGGCTGTCTCTTTCTCTCTCTCTCTGTCTGTCTGTCTTTTATATTTCCTGCAGGAGGCCAGGTGGTGAAGGAGGAGGTGGGGGAAGGAGAGTAACCTTTTTGATAGACTTAAAAATTCCTTCCTTCAGAAATGACACAATCTAACTTCACGAGTCAAGTGGTAGTACCCATCCCTTCTATGAGTCCTATGCAGAGATCCTCCTCCTATCTCCCCCCCCTTCCCCAGCCCCCTCAGACTATAGGGCACTCAGGCAGGACGTTTTACATACTCAAGGGGACCAGAGGCAGTCATCACGTACTATATACAGTACTATAGTTAGGGGCTCTTGAGTCATTAGGTAGTCGTGTGTTAACCTTAGAGTAGCCAATGTGAAGTCTGGTTAAGGGTTGTCTGTCAGTTTGTCTGTTTGTCTGTCTGTCTGTCTGTCTGTCTGTCTCTGTCTGTCTGTCTCCCATCTCCATTGTAATGTCTCGAGGCTTGTATGGGCTAGCAGTGACATCTTAACTACCTTCCGGGCAGTTTCAGATAAGAGAGAGAGAGCACACACCAGTTCCCACCATTAAGCCTTATTGTTGTGTGTGTTATGCGTGTGAACCTTAGTCTCAAGAATAAACACAATAGCCTCACACTGTGGTCGAGGCATCTGAGCTTGTGAAATAATGATGACCGAGGCTGCCTTCGTTGCTGGGGGTGGGTTGAGTGGGTGGGTCGTTGGGTGGGTGGGTTGGGTGGGTGGGGTCTGTCTCCTCCTCTCACCTTGCAATAGCGGTCGCCTGGTTAATATTAATGAAACATGGACGAGTCATCTCATCCCCCCCCAAAAAAATAAAAATTTTCGTGGATTCTCCTAATATTTATAAGGTATATCTGTTGTAGAGCTTAACATGTAGGGCAGGTGCTTCATAACCCTGGTAGATGAAGCACTTACGACCTTGTGAATGGTGCTTCATAACCCTGGTAGATGAAGCACTTACGACCTGAATGGTGCTTCATAACTGGTAGATGAAGCACTTACGACCTAATGAATGGTGCTTCATAACCCTGGTAGATGAAGCACTTACGACACAATGAATGGTGTATGATCCCCGGATGTTGAAACAAAACAGAACAATACCAAAACACGACACGAATGACCTAGGGAACACACTCCTAATCCACAAAGGTATAGAATTGGTTCCTACCTTTACAGTTGAGAAAAAAAAATCACCCAGGATGCAGTTGCTAGCCATATTACTGTACTCTAGTCCACCAAAACGATCTACACTACGAAAACTAACCTAACCTAACCTAACCTAACCTAACCTAACCTAACCTAACCTAACCTAACCTAACCTAACCTAACCTAAGCTTGATATACAGTACCCAATTTCATATAAAGAATTGAGTGTGAGACAATATGTGTATACCCGCATCTATTGTGCTGGGTCAGGTGAGAGAGGCGCAGCAGGCTAACTTCATTATATTTTCATGTTCTCTGAGGGCCACCACCACCACCAGGCGTGACTCTATCCCCTCTCGCACCTCCTCCTTCTCCTCCTCCTCCTGCTGGTGCTGCACGGGAGGTACAAACACACTGACAATTGGGATTTATGTCATTAAGTTGTGAGGAGGACTTAACGTGTAACCTGAATATGTGGTGGAGCTTAACTTATTCTGGCCGACGGACACACAGACAGACATTCAGACAGACAGACAGACAGACCCACAGACAGACAGACACACACACACACACACACACACACACGTCAGAACCTCCTATATAATCCCTTTAAACTTAGTAGAATCCAACTAAGTATAACAGACAGGCTAAGATATAATTAATTTAATACCTGGATCTATTTTTGTATGGTCAGAGAATGAGACCACCAGCTATAATTGGGAATGGATTCGGAATGGAGATTTAAGGTTTTGATCTTAAGGTGTGGCCATGTGTAGTCATAGTGAGGGGTGTGGTTAGGGTAAGGGTGTGGTTAGGGTAGAAGAGGTGTGGTTAGGGTCTGAAGGTGTGGTTAGGGTAGAGGGTGGTTAGGGTCTGAGGGTGTGGTTAGGTCTGAGGGTGTGGTTAGGGAAGGGGTGTGGTTAGGTAGAGGGTGTGGTTAGGTTTGAAGGTGTGGTTAGGGGAGAAGGATGTGGTTAGGGTTCTGGGTGGGGTAGAGGGTGTGGTTAGGGTCTGAGGGTGGTTAGGTTTGAAGGTGTGGTTAGGGAGAAGATGTGGTTAGGGGTCTGGGTGTTAGGGTTGGGTGTGGTTAGGGTAGAGGATGTGGTTAGGGTCGGGGGTGTTAGGTCTGGGGGATGTGGTCAATATACGGGTAGGATGATCTGGTCAGTGGGAATAATACACCACAGCAAGTAGCCACTACCACCATCACTACCACCACTACCACCATCACTACCACCACTACCACCATCACTACCACCACTATCACCATCACCACCACTACCACCATCACCACCACTACCACCATCACCACCACTACCACCATCACCACCACTATCACCATCACTCACCACCACTACCACCACCACCACCACCCATCACCACCACCACTATCACCACCACCACCACCACCATCACCACCACCACCATCACCACCACCACCACCACCACCATCACCACCACCACCACCACCACCACCACCATCAACCACTCACCACCACCACCACCACCACTACCACCACCAACCACCACCACCACCACCACCACCACCATCACCACCATCACCACCACCACCATCACCCCACCACCACCATCACCACCACCACACCACCACCACCACCACCATCACCATCCACCACCACCACCCCACCACCACCACCATCACCACCACCTACCACCATCACCACCTACCACCACCTATCACCATCACCACCACTACCATCACCAACTACCACCACCACCACCACTACTACCACCTACCACCACCACCACCACTACCACCACCACTATCACTACCACCACCACTATCACCACCACCACTACCACCATCACCACCACTACCACCACCACTATCACTCATCACCACACTACCACCATCACCAACCACCATCACCACCACTACCACCATCACCACCACCACTATCACTACCACCATTACCACCATCACCAATTTACCACCACCACCACTACCACCACACCACTACCACCATCACCACCACTACCACCATCACCACCACCATCACTATCACCATCACCATCACCACCACCACCACTATCACTACCACCACTATCAACACCACCACTACCACCACCACTACCACCATCACCACCACTACCACCATCACCACCACCACTACCACCATCACCACCACCATCACTATCACCATCACCATCACCACCTACCACCACTATCACTACCACTCACTATCACCACACCACCACTACCACCATCACCACCACCACCACCACCACCACCACTACCACCACCACCACTACCACCACCACTATCACCACCACACTACCACACTATCACCACCACCACTACCACCACCACCACTACCACCACCATCACTATCACCATCACCATCACCAACCACCACTATCACCACCACCACTATCACCACCACCACTACCACCATCACCACCACCACCACCACCACCACCACTTATCACCACCACCACACCACCAACCCTACAGGAGACGCCAAGGTGTACTAATAAAACAAATAATAAAATGTTTCCCCTCACGTCAAGAAAAACATCAAACAAACAACACACACGACAAACACACGTACCCTCGATAATACCTACAGCAACGTGATTTTTTCTCCTCACACACACACACACACACACACACACACACACACACACACACACAGCAACATCAACACTCTTGGATTAATTTGTTGTTCAGGATTATGTTGTTGTTATAACTTAATTACTTAGTTGTTTGTTATTGACAGACATTAAATCATAAAGTTTTAATACCTGAAGGTCTTTCGGTTTGTGGTTTAACTTAAATAATAATCTTAAAGTTCGTGAATGTTACAAAGGAAAAATATAATAGTTTTTCCATTTTCTATTAATAAAAAAGAAAACGGAATTAATCCTTAACTTAAGTATTGCTGATTTATTTATTTATTTATTTATTTATTTATTTAGTTAGTTGGTTTATTTCTTTGTCCATCCACACCATTTATCAGCTTTATTACATTTGTTATAAACGTAAGGTTAGGTTAGGTTAGGTTAGGTTAGGTTAGGTTAGGTTAGGTTAGGTTAGGTTAGGGTTAGGTTAGGTTAGGTTAGGTTAGGGTAGGTTAGGTTTGTTAGGTTGTAGGTTAGGTTAGGGTTAGGTTAGGTTAGGTTAGGTTAGGTTAGGTTAGGTTAGGTTAGGTTAGGTGTCAAAGAGTGTCGAGAATTTGTGGGGAAAAAGGTGTACGAGTATTATGTTTTGAGGATCTGGGAAAAGTAGCTTTGAGTCCAACAGCTTGTGTGTTTAGAGAGAGAGAGAGAGAAGGGGGGTTGGGGGGCTTACCGTGGAGGCTAGTCATTCTTTTCCGTTTTGTTGTGTGTTGTTGCCGGGAATGGTGGGTTGTGTTCCAGTTGAAAATTTTTGTAATATTCTCTCTCTCTCTCTCTCTCTCTCTCTTTATCTATCAATTTATCCATTTCCTTGTCTATCTATCTATCTATTGGTGGCTGTCTATATCTCTTTCTATGTAAATAGACAGATTTGGAGAAAAAAATAGTTACAGACGTTATCTGGAAAATTGTGAGTCATATGAGAGAGAGAGAGAGAGAGAGAGAGAGAGAGAGAGAGAGAGAGAGAGAGAGAGAGAGAGAGAGAGAGAGAGAGAGAATTCTTTATTTGAGAGTAGCCCAGATATTGAAATGTCAAGGCAGGGAAGATTAAGTGACTGTCAGCCATCCATCCAAAGATACAGGCCCCTTCACTAGCGCGTTTACAGGGGCTCGTCATATAAACATTCCACAGATCATTACCTTGAAATGTTTATTTTAATATTTTACTCTGATTCCTTACTCTCTTTCCTATTGTGAGTTTCCTTCTCTCGATGTAAACAAACACAGGGTTGCCACACTGCACAAAATATGACGAGGAGCCCCTGTAAACGCATTAGTGAAGGGGACAAGTTAAATGTCACCTGATTTTAAAAGGACTTTGTTTCACTCTCTCGGGAAACCGGAGGTCGACTCTTTTTCTCTGTTAATACGTGATGATGTTAATGATGATTATGATGGGGAAAATGATGCTCATAGGATGATGGACAGTGATAATGATGATAATAACAATAATAAAAATAATAATAATAATAATAATAATAATAATAATAATAATAATAATAATAATAATAATAATAATAATAAAAATAATAATAATAATAATAATAATAATAATAATAATAATAATAATAATAATAATAATAATAATAATAATAATAATAATAATAATAATAAAAATAATAATAGTAATAATAATAATAGTAATAATAATAATAATAATAATAATAATAATAATAATAATAATAATAATAATAATAATAATAATAACAATAACCAAAAACGAACAACAAGAGGCGATCAGATGCATAAAATCCACCTTGCAACAGACCTCAATATATACAGTTAAAGTTAATCCATAAATGAACTTATTGACAAAAATATTTCATGGGAGATAATACTGGAGGCTAACTACTGACGAGAACTATTACTTAATTTATTAAAGATTTAAATTCTTAACTTTGAGAGCAAACTTTGGTGAAACAGGATTGATATAAGATAATTTTACAGAAATTATTAGAGGGAAAGTTTGTAGCATGAAAGGATGAAGGTCTAGTGATTTTTATTTATTTTTTAAGGGGGAGGTGTTGGGGTTAGTTATTAAAAATGCTATTAAGATAAAAATATTGGTAAAAATTAATTAAAAGTTGTTAATTAGTTGGTGAAAAATTAATCAACTAGAATACCATACAAGGTAATGAAAATAAAAGTATTATAGTTTTATATTTTTTCTCAATATCTAATAAGAAAAATTACAATACAATATAAAACTAAAAAAAAAGAAAATTTTAAATTAAATCAATACAATAGAATCATATACTCCCAAAATATATATGAAATCTAATTAGAAAAATAAAATAAACCTTTTATTTACATATAGTATAGATAAAAAAAACTTACCATTAAATCGGGAGAAAAAAATCCAGTTAAAAAAATCTGGAAGTCAATATAATAAAAATCACGACCACTTTTCCTTTTTTTATCAATGTTAAAATGTAACGACGTTAATAGACAGGCGACGGAGGTAGTGAATATGTATGCTGAGGGGGAGAGCTATAGTGTGTTATGTCTAGTGAACTGAACACTGTCTGGAGGTGAGTAACGAGTAGGTGGGTGGGTAGGTGGGTAGGTGGGTGAGTGGGTTGGTGTGGGTGAGTAGGTGGGTATGTGGGTGAGCAAGAAAGAAAGTGAGATAAAGGAGAGAGATGGAGGCATTGAGTCGTTGGGGTGGCAGACAAGGTGGTGGAGGT